>NC_088980.1:142345719-142648576 GCF_963932015.1 Anas acuta
ATTTAAGATAGAAAAAAAAAGAAAATGCTGCACCACACAGCAGCTGGGAGAGTAAGAAACAGCCTTGCAGGCGCCAAGGTCAGTGAAGAAGGAGGGGGAGAGGTGCTCCAGGCGCCGGAGCAGAAGTCTTCTGCGGCCTGTGGTAAGGACCATGGTGAAGCAGGATGTCCCCCTGCAGCCCATGGAGTACCACGGTGGAGCAGGGTTCCATGCTGCAGCCCGTGGAGGAGACCATGGTGGAGCAGGTGGACCTGCACCAATGGAGGCTGCCGCCTGTGGAAGACCCCTGCTAGAGCAAATTCTTGGCTGGACCTGTAGCCCGTGGAGAGGAGACCATGCAGGAGCAGGTGACCTGGCAGGAGCTGCTGCCCGTGGGGGAGCCAGGTTGGAGCAGTTTGCTCCTGAGTGAAGGACCCTGTGGTACGGACACTTATCTGGAGCAGTTCTTGAAGAGCTGCTGTCTGTGGGAAGTCCATGCCATATAAGTTCAGCAAGGACTGCATCCCATGGGACCGACCCCACAGCACAGGGGACAAGAGTGATGGAGAAGGAGCAGTAGAGAAGAAGCACTGTAGACTAACCATAACTCCCATTACCTCGCTCCCTTGCACTGCTCAGGGGGAGGAAGTGGAAGAGGGCGGATGAGGGGAAGGTGCTTTTGGTTTCTTTCCTTTGTTTCTCACTTCTTTAGCTTGTTAGTAAGAGGTAATAAATCTTACTATCTCCCTATGCTAAGTCTGTTTTGCCTGTCATGATAATTGCTGTGCAATCTCCCTGCCCGTATCTTAACCCTTGAGCCCTTTTCATGGCATTTTCTCCTCATTCCTCTTTGAGGAGGGGGAGTGAGAGAACGGTTATGGTGGAGCTCAGCCTCCCACCCAAGTAAAACCAACACAATGCGGATGGATGGAGAAGGTCAGGGGGGTGGTGGGAAAGGAGGTCAGATGGCTGCGGGTTGAGCAGGTGCTACTGAAGCCCCTGGCAATCTGCAGCCATGATCACTGTTTTGCCAGCAGAACATGTGATACCTTGGCTGCACAGAAGGATGCACAACAGAGCTGCCAGATGAATGAGTCTTGGCAAGCCTAAAGATGGAGAGGGAAATCTGAAGCCTCTGGCTAAAACAGGAAAATTAGTCAGGTGCAGTCTGGATTCAGAACACTGAAAACAAAATTGTTATTCACTCAATATTCCTACCTAATCTTGCTTGTATAGTGATTATATATGTGCCCATTAATTTTTTAATGTGTGTTCATATGTGCCCATTTAATTTTTTAAAACCTTTTACATGTTTTTTATTTTATTGGATAAGACATGATGATTTTGACTAGCTGTGAAAAGAGTTTATGTCAGAAAAGAATAGAAGAAACTCATCTGCAAAGCTCCAAACTATTCTTATGCTGCATAGGAAACAAATTTGCAAGTTTATTAAAGGAAAATCAGACAGTTTTCATATACCAGCATCAACAAAAAGGATTGAAAATGAGAGACTCAACCTTTTTATAAACAGAATGCAGAAAATCAGTCTCTTAACTCCTCACTAATGCTAATGTGAATTAGGTTAAACAGCACCTGAAAAGAGATCTCTAAGCAAAACCACAGGCAGATAGCTTTGGAAAACTTGGCTTAAAAATATCATAACATATCATCCACCATTAGTGATTCTGGCTTACTGAATTGGCTGGACAGAGCAACAGATTTCTGCCTTGTCAGCATTTTAATTTGAAGGAGGACTGCCAGAGATGTGGTAACACACATCCCCTCCCCTCCCCTCCCCTCCCCTCCCCTCCCCTCCCCTCCCCTCCCCTCCCCTCCCCTCCCCTCCCCTCCCCTCCCCTCCCCTCCCCTCCCCTCCCCTCCCCTCCCCTCCCCTCCCCTCCCCTCCCCTCCCCTTACATAATGTCTGTGATTCATTTTCCTTTTATTAAGCAGTGCCTCATCTAAAAGCCACTGCCTATGGGGTATTTAAGAGATCACATCTCCTGTCAGCTACAGACTTTTCTGTATGAGTTTCACCAGAAAACTCATATACTATAATGTAGAGAGCACTTTAGGAAAATTGTTAGTGTGTATTAAGTTGTCGTGATATTATGCCTGTTTGCAACAGACTTCTCTGATGGATACCGGTCACTTTGCAAAGTACTTCAAATTCTGACAGTGCATGCTCCATGGATGTATATGTGAATAACCTAAAACTGAATGTGTTAAACTGCATGACTAAGCAATTAGGAAGAACATACATGTATACATTCCTCTTACAAAACACTAGTCTAGGAAAGTTATTTAAGAATGAAACAAACAATGCATAAGGAAAAAGAAAAGGAGAATTAGCAATAACATACAAAAAAAAAAAAAAGCTTTACAGAGTATAAGGATACAATACAATAGAAAACTCATTGACTTGGATAAATAAAAATACTTTTAATAAATATGTTAAGTAGATCAAAGTAGTATGCAAGACTAGAAGGAACAAGCAGAACCAGTACTAATTTATAAAAAGACTGAAATGTGAAAAGGCTTAGAAAATAGTAATTCTAATTCTTTAGGAATTCTAATGCATTAAAAATGTCAAAAAGATTTAAAAGAAATAGAGAAAAAAAATAACAGAGAAAAATTTAACACAGAAAAGCTTACTAGCAACAAAAACAAGAAAAGACTAGAAAACATTCTGAGTGTGGAAGCATCATTATAAACTTTGATAAACTTTTAGTTCATAGTACTACTTCCATAGTTTTGACTCCTTATATTGTGGATGAAGACATATTTTTCTGTGCTATACTTTTTTTTTTTTTCTTCAGCTTGAAAAAGAAGACTAAATCTCTTTTATTCCAGCCATAAATCAATACTGTGAAAGAAGCATAGAAGGTCAAAATAGTTTCAGCTTTTTTTTTTTTAAATGTGAAACTTTCACAAGTTCCCAAACATGAGAATTAAAAATGAGTGCAATTTCAAAATACTCACAAAAATACGTAATAATATATAAATAAAAATAATGTGTTGTACAGAATATCTTAACTCTAAAAATGTAATTTTAATGACAGTTAACCCTTTAGGAGCTCAGTAAGTCCTTTATGTTATATGTTCTTTTATCAAAGTTAGTATCTATTTTTCAAGACTGATCATCTTTGATTTGAAGAGATCTGTTCTCCTGAACCCTTCCCTAAAACCTCACTCTTTCATTCTCTTCATTTAAATATATATATTCTGTCAACTAATCAAATTTCTATACAAGCATAGTCGTTTCACTCAGGTGGGCAGCCAAGGTTCACCAGAGCCATTCTCTTACTCCCCTTCATCAAAGGGGAAGAGGGAAAAAATATGATGCAAAGGGCTCAAGGGTTGAGATAAGGATGGAGAGATCACTCAACAATTATTGTGATGGGCAAAACAGCATAGGGAGTGTTGTGGTTTAACCTGGCTGGCAGCTAAGCACCACACAGCCATTTATTTGCTCACCCTCCCCATTTCCTGTCTGGGATGGGGGAGAAAAACAGGAAAATGAAACCTGTAGGTTGAGATAGAGACAGTTTATTAAGACAGGATGATGATGATGATGATGATGATGATGATGATGATGATGATAAGAATAAGAATAATTAATAACAAGCTAGAGAAGTGAGAAACAAAGAAAGGAGAGAAACCAAGAAATCAAAACACCAAAAAAGAAAAAAAAAAAAAAAGAAAAAAACCTTCCCCCCCATTCGCCCTCTTCTACCTCCTCCCCCCCAAGCAGTGTAGGGGAACAGGGGAATGGGAGCTGTGGTCAGTCTATAGCACTTTGTCTCTGCTGCTCCTTCACAGTCACTCTCTGTCCCTGCTCCACATGGTGTCCCTACCACGGGATGCAGGCCTTCCTGAACTGATCCTGTGTGGGCTTCCCACAGGCACCAGCTCTTCAAGAACTGCTCCCACATGAGTCTGTGTCACAGGGTCCATCTATCATGAGCAAACTGCTCCAGCATGGGTGCATCATGGGTGGCAGCTCCTGCCAGGTCACTTGCTCCACCATTATCTCCTCTCCATGGGCTGCAGCTCCAGCCCGGAATGTGCTCCAGCAGGGGTTCTCCAGAGGCCACATCCTACTTCCGTGCAGATCCACCTGCTCCCCCATGTTCTCCTTGTGGTTTGCAGCATGGAAACCTGTTCTGCCTGTACCACTGCAGGTATCACCATGGTCTGCAGGGGGACAGCCTGCTTCACCATGGTCCTCACCACAGGCCACAGGAGAACTTCTGATCCATTGCCTAGAGCACCTCTTCCCCATCCTTCTTCCTTGACCTGCAGGGCTGTCTGCAGGGCTGTTTCTCTCACATTTTCTCACTCTTCTCTCTCCCAGCTGCTGTTCTGTCTCTGTCATTATTTGGTGGTGTTTATTATTATTATTATTATTATTATTATTATTATTATTATTATTATTATTATTATTATTATTATTATTATTATTATTTTGTTTGTTTGTTTTTCCTTTCTTAAATATATTCTCATAGAGGCATGTAACAGAGGTTATATTCTCACACGGGGCAGCTTCTGGATTCTTCTCACAGAAGATACCCCTAGGGCCCCCATCTAAAAACCTTGCCATGTAAACCCACTACACTCATGGGCCCAGCTCTGGGTAGTGGTGGGTCTCTTTTGGAGTTAACTGGAGCTGGCTCTTTACTGACATGGTGCAGCTTATGGACTTTGCTAGCAGGGGCTATTCCTGTAACCCCTACTAACAAACTCTTGCCATGTAAACCCAGAACAAAAAGTTTCTATGTTAAATAATAAATAGGAACATTTAACCACCAATGTTAGAAATATGTGGTTAAGAAAGTTAATCTTTTCTGATTTTTACTTTCACAAGTAAATCTAAAAGTTATAGCTAGAAACTACTCCTTTTTTTTTTTTAATTATTGAATATGATTCATAATGCACTACATCAATTTTGTTATATCTTTTTTTCCTTCCTTTAAATGGAGGGCTTTCCATAAATACTCTTGGGCTCACATGCATACCAATATCTCCTGCATTCTAACAGTCACATATGTATTTATTGTATTTATCTCTGTTTTTACCTGGTTTTGTCTCTCATAGTGCAAACATTTCATTGTATACTGGATGGAAATAAAAGATAAGAAAATAACAAAAACACCCAGTCTGGAAATAAAAAGTTCTTTAGTGCTCCATATTTCAACGAGATTTCTTATTGTTCCACAGGAGCTGTTTTTTGAGAAATTTGAATTTTGCACTACAAAACATTTGCTAAAGGAACATTTTCTAGATCCATACTAGATGACTGAGAAATGCAACGACCAACTCCAGAGTAGTTCATTCTCACAGTTGTATGGAAACACTGCAGATTTGGCCTTGCACAATTATCTCTCTCTAGTGATTTGTTTGCAGTAATGCCGGATTCTCTGTGGTTCTTTTTTTACAAACCACTCTAGGAATTTGGCTGACAGAGTTTCATGTCTTTGCGGAGTAATGCCCAAGAGAGATTCAGAGAGAATTGCTAAGGTATCAACAATTTTAAGATGAGAGTGTTAAGACACTCTCATACACATAGTTGCTGTAGGAAAGACTTGGACACTTATGGAGTGAGCTCTGGACATCATTTCCAACCATTTTTCCCATGTCAACCTACTTGTTCAATGTCTACCACATGTTGCTTGTCCTGCTAAGAATGCATCAACAAATCCAAGGCAAATTAAGATAATGGAACAAATCTCCATACTGGGAAAATGAAAATAATAATTTCATAATAAAGTCAGTGATTTGATACATTTTATAAATGCATAAGTTACACTGGGAAACAGAAAGGAAATGAGCTTCAAAAACAGGGCTGAAAGAATTAATTGCATTCATTTTTTCCTTTTTTGAAAGAAATTCCATTTCCTACAATTTGTGGAAGTGGGTTTTTTTTTTTTGTTTGTTTGTTTTTAAATGTCTTGTCTTGACTGGTGTTTGACTCAGCTGTGGCCTTATGAACTCACAGTAATGTATCTCCTCCCAGCATCCCATCGTTTTGTTTATATATCCTTTGTTTATGGTGGTTTATCTATAATAACCTGTTTACTTCCTGTTAAAAGAGGGTTAAAAAACAAACAACATAAACAACAACAAAAATGGAATTTAAAATTATTACACTTGTTTATAATGAATCCTCAGTTGTGTTTGTAGTATGGAAGGAATAAATGAAAAAGACCTGCACGTCTCACAATTTCCAGTTAGGAATTTTATTCCTCGTAGCACATGGACAACAAAGGTGAAGAAAAGGGAAACATGAGGAAATAAACAACACTATGGTGAGCCTATTGATGTACTGAAATATAGTTCCTTATCAAGTGTCAGCTAGTCACATGAAAATTTCTGTCTGTTTGAGAATTGACAATTGTATACATAAATTGGACTTTAATTATTTTAAATTACCTGAAAACCTGAAGCTTCAGAAAACCTGCACTAAACTGTCATAAAATCAGAGGAAGATGCTGGGAGTGAAGAAGGAGAGAAAGAAAAACCGAAATAAAAAAGAAGGTGAAGGAAAGAAGCTGATGGCCAACTGATATACAGGGAATATAATATAGGCAAATGGCTTCTTGGTGCTATTGTAAACATTTTTCTTAATTTTTTATTCAATTACTTGGATAAAAAGAGCAGTTTATGGTAAAAGAAATGAAGGAAAATTGCTAAACAAAGGGAGCAATTTGCTAGGGATCAGACAGCACACTGGGGAATAGAGAGATCTCAGATCAATTTTTCTGTTGCCTATACCATCATACTCATATTGATGCTGAATTTACCTTTAATTATAGGACTACCTTTAATTACCCTTAATTATAGGATTTGTATGACTTTCACCTAATTGAAAGAAATTCGTGTTTGTGGAATGTTCAGTGCTTGTAGAAAAGGAAGTTATATGCCTGGATGGACAAGGGGTCCTTCAGTGTGCACCAGCTTTCACTTCCCAGGCCAATGGTATTGTTGTTGTATACTTTCAGTATGGTTACTGCAACTGCATCTGGCCCTGCCCTGATTATGTGCGACAAGACTCAAGAATCAAATTATGAGATCTCCTTCAGGTAGTTATTGTTGTAATTCTGTTCTGTGTGTTTATTTTAACTTGTTACTGTCACCTGGGAAGAGGAAATGAGGAAATTTTTTTAGAATTATTATTGCAATCCATTTTTGTTTCAGGAAATGATCTAATCTGTATTGCTTTTCACTTTGTAATATATGAAATTGATTCTTTCTTTATAGTTTCTTTTCTATTTTCCTTTAGATACATATATATACAATTTAACTAGGATATAAGATGCACTGATTCAATGGTGAATTTTTGATCTACTTTTCTTAAGAACTAAAAATTTACTTTTGGTAACTGACAGTTCTGGAGATGTCCTTCCTGAGCCATGTTACCAGGGTGGATCATGCATCCTGTCTCTGCCTTACTACTTTCAGAATAGCAAAGCCATTTTAAACAAGTTTCTATTATTAATACTTTAGTTATGAAATTTCATTTGCCCCATAGCAGTTTTGATGACTAATGCATCACTCCTGGGCTGAAGAAAATTATTTTTGTTGCATATCTTTTATTTATTTATTTATTTATTTATTATTTAGTTATTATTTTTGACATTCTGTACAGTGCTTCCAAGTGATAAATGTTAAAACAATTATGCATCTTCACATATACATATTCATACACAAAATATGTTTGAATATTTGAGATTTCAGTGACACGTTAAAATATTTTTAACATATTCCTTAAGTGGTTAAGAAATACATTTTACATTTGTCTTTTTAAACGTCTTGTCCCTCACAGACCTCAAATAAAACATTTCTATTAACATCTCTAGCAGACCTTGAGGGCAAAATTTCTAAACATTACATTGGAGACACAATACTATTTTTTATGGATTTTACATGCTTTTATCTGGTGTTATAGGTTGAATATTTGTGCAACAGAATTTGTTTGCTAAATAAATTGAATGCAACAACATATATGTTGAATTGATATTAACATTCTTTGCAACATGATAATTTTAATGTTGTAACACAAAACAAAAAGCAGTAGAATTTCCATCATAGGGTTCTGTGTGTGTTTTAATTCTTCCATTATCTTGTAACATTTAAAACATCAAAATACATGTGTCTTGAATGCTGACGGAGCTGATTCAGCCTAAATTAACAATGAGCTGAGATAACGTCATGTCATGATATACATGTCATGTCATGTATATCTCAGTGTAATATAAAGTAGAAAACTTTCTTTCAGACTGTGCCTGACCTGTTGAATTAAGGTAATTAGGTAATAAAAAATATAATTACTTCAGGTGATCACTTATTATGAAGAGGAGTCTTCCAGGAACAGTAGTGGTAATGGACATGAAAAAGGGTGTGCTGGATTCAATTGTCCACAAAGATCAGAATTCTCTACTACAGAATAGGACATTATGGACTGCAGTGTAGGTTTTTGTGTGTTTCATATAACCTGCCAATCTTCTGATATTTGGATAAGAAACATTTTAACTATCAGTCTCTGATTTAATTTATTTTATTTTATTTTATTTTATTTTATTTTATTTTATTTTATTTTATTTTATTTTATTTTATTTATTATTTTTAATCTCAGGAATAGACTTGATTTTAGTATCACAGTGAAAAAGCATAGTAGTCATGTTCAAATTAAAATGGACTGTGTTGGCTCTGAAGAGCAACCAAATACAGCAGCATTTGAAATATTTAAATCACTTTTTGGACTACATCAAAATTTGGTCTGGAATAAAGTTTCCAAACATTACTGTATTAAATTTCTACAGTTGTTACAGTTCTTACTGAGCTGATTTTGAATTCAAAGTTATACTAGATTTATTTCACAGTTGGTAGCTGAAGTCAACTGGTAAGAAAAATTGTACTGAAATTTCACATATTTCTAATGTTTCCTTTGTATGACCTGTATGAGTTGCTCTTGTATGACCTGTATTTCCTTTGTATGACCTGTATGAGTTGCTCTGTAAGAGGATTTGAACATCTGAGATAAATTATAAGATGTTAATAGCTAATAATATTTAAGCAGTCCTGTCTATTTTCATTTTCTTTTGTCCATTTTCCAAAAGGAAGTAGAAGTGATGAATTCAGTTGGAGAACACATAGACACTTAAGGCTTGTGTAATACATTTGGTTCATCTTCATGTGAACAAAATTCAATAAGAGATGTCTAAAATGCTCTCATAAAAAGAAAAAACAAAACATTCTTAAATTTTCTGATAAATTATGCATCGTCAACTTGATAGAATCAACAAGAATAGAAATAAACTCGTATGCTCCATTTATTAGGGAGTTTAAAATGGTTATATACGATATTCTTGTTTGTTTGAAGCATGTAGGTTTATATACATGGTGGCAAATATACGGCATATATACATGGAATGCATATATACATGCTGGCTTCAGTAGCCAGCATTGGGTAATATTAACTCCCTTTCTGAAAACAAATAAAATGCTGAAATCAATATGACTTTGCATTATCTATCATCATGAAATGGTTTCATACAGTGAGCTCAATAATAAAATGTAAGATACTTCTGAATAAAAAACTCTACTAAAACAAGTCTACTCCATTCTTTATTTCTTTTTTGAAAAGAAGGTTCTTTGTGTGTGTATGTACAGGGAGAAGAGACAAAAAACAGCATTTAGTAAAGAAATTACTAAGTAA
The DNA here is from genome assembly GCF_963932015.1 of Anas acuta. Classification (NCBI taxonomy): domain Eukaryota; kingdom Metazoa; phylum Chordata; class Aves; order Anseriformes; family Anatidae; genus Anas; species Anas acuta. The sequence goes on from NC_088980.1 coordinate 142,355,417, forward strand.
ATATGGAAAATAAGTAAATAAATTAATAAATTAAGTTTCACAGCAATGAGCCTCAACAGACACCTCCACCATGTTACTTTTCATAACTAAAAATGATCAGTGTCCAATAAAAAGCTAATGACAGCAAAGGAGAAATTTTATACTACTCAGTACCACAGTCTTCAGCATCATGAGAGTGTCCAGAGAAGGTCTACAAAGATGGTGAAGGGCCTAGAGGGGAAGGCATACAAGGAGTGGCTGAGGTCATTTAGCCTGTTCAGCCCAGACAAGAGGAGGCTGAGGGGAGACCTCATCCCAGTCTACAGCTTCCTCACAAGGGGGAATGGAGGGGCAGATGTCAACTTATTCTTTTTAGTAACCAGTGAAAGGACCCAAGGCAATGGAGTCAAGCTGCAACAGTCTGGATATCAGGAAAATGTTCTTCACTGAGAGAGTGGTCATGGAGTGAAACAGGCTCCCAAGTGACATAGTCATGGCACCAAGCCTGTTGGAGTTTATGAAGCATTTGGACTTTGCTCTTAGTCATATGGTCTGAATTTTTGGGTAGACCTGAGTGGTGCCAGGAGTTGGACTCGATGATCCTTGTGGGTTCCTTCCAACTTGGAATATTATCTGATTCTATGATCATTGTTCCACTTACCTTGACAAAGTCTATAGCTAATGTATTCTTTCTAGAGTCCCTTTACAATCAATGGAGAGAAATATATGAACTTTTAGAGTACTTTTATGTGCTATGTTTTAGACTACTATTTTAAAATGAGAAGAATTGTCTGTGTCTTTCTCTGGACTGTGAAGATATTTTAGGCTGATAATTATATTGTGGTATGTCCAGATACATTTGTTATAGACAGTTTGAAAGATGTAATTTTGTTTCTAAAATTCACTGGGATAAAAGCATTTGTATTTACAAGCAGTAAAACCAAATAAACTATTCAAATTAAATGCCATCTGCACCTGCATTACAGCACTTTAGAAATGATTGAAGTAAATTAACATCTACATAAAATTTGCAAACTTGACTCTAAAGATCTGATAACCTAGGTGTAAGGAATGAAACAACTGATGTTGAGGAAAAGGGAAACAATGAGACAATATCAGTAGACTTAGTGTGTAAACAGATGTGAAATTTTGTAGATATCACAGCTGTTCATACACGGACCACATATTAACTCATCCCAAAAATCATTTTTTAACTAGGAAGGAGTAGGATGACAAAAATACTTTAAAAAATACTAACTTCTTGTGCAAAGGCAAGCAGATCTCAAAAGGAAGCAAAACCAGTTTGATCATCATTAGGTAGCACTGCAGATATGGAGACTTAGGAACAGGGGTAGTCCTTCCTGGGAAAGTTGATTCTTGAGACTTCTATTTTTGTAGCTGTCCAGACTGATTGTCTTTCACCTGTTGATTTCTGCTACACTTAATAGAAGAAGTTGTGGTGGTTTTACTCAGGTGGGCAGCTAGGCTCCACCACAACCGCTCTCTCACTCACCCTCTCCTCAAAGAGGAAGGGGGAGAAAATACAACACAGAGAACTTGAGGTTTGAGATGAGAAAGGTTTAATTAAAGGGAAAGGGAATGGGGAGAAAAAAGAAACAAAAGAAACAATAAGTCCGCACGGAAGCACAGAGAGAAGGGAAAAAAAATATTCTCTACTTCCCATCAACGAGCGATGTTTAGCCACATCCTGGGAAGCAGGGCCTCAAAATGTGTAGTGGTTGTTCAGGAGGAAGAGCTCCCTCCCCCACGAGAGCCCCCCTTTTATTGCTGAGTGTGACATCAGGTGTTATGGAATATCCCTGTGGTTGGTTTAGGTCAGCTGCCCCAGCAATGTCCCCTCCCCATCACTTGCCCACCCCCAGCCTGCTGGCTCTTAGGGGCTTGGAAGGAGTCCTGATGCTGTGCCAGCACTATGCAGCAATAGACAAAACACTGGAGTGATATCAGTGCTGTTCCAGCTATGAGTGCAGAGCACAGCACTGTGTGGGCTGCTGCAGGGAAAAGGTGACTCCAGCTCAGACAGACCCAACACAGAAGGACAGAAATGAGAGGAAGCAGTGATACCATTGTGCAGCAGTTTACCTCTTGAGATATCCTTTGAAGCCACAGTCACTGTGGATCTATTTCTCTTCTCCAAACAAACAAGATTATATAACTGCAATTTCTTACTCTGTGGGAAGATCTTGGATATAGAAGTTTCATATTTCTTTTCTTATATCAAAATGTTCTGTATTGAGCGGGGTCATTGTTACTGAAGAGTATGTTCTCTTTTCAGATTGATGAGTTATTCAATCTGTTGTTTAACCCCATAACCTGAAGTTCATTATCCAGGACCAGAGTTAAAATTATGCAAAGAATGATAGTTTTTTCTTGATTCTTTACCACTTTGGCTGTTTTTATGATTCACATTCTATGATAAATCCCTCTTCATTTTCAGCATACTACATTTCAATATATCTTATATATCTTTGCTTCTCAGATACAATCTAATTCTTTTTAATGGAGTTTTGTGACTAATAGTTAGAAAACCTACATTTTCAACTAATGTGTAGCGTGGAAGAAGACTTTTCTATGTTTTGTGCTAGAAGAAGGAAAAAGAAAAGAATGGAAGACAAGTTAAATGAAGAGGTTTAGTGACATCTCTTTGAAATTCAGTCAAAAAGTTCAGAACTAAAATACATGATGAGATGATTATGAAAACTTATCTCAAATTACTCTGATGACCATTTGATACCACAGATCCCAGACAGGGAATAAGTAACATTCTGTAAAACAGAAAAATGTTTGCTTTTAAGAAATTCAGAAAATGCTGTTTTTGTTTATTTGCTTGTTTGCTTTTATTTTGTTTTGTTTTGGTCTTTAACTCATACTTGTCTATATTCCAAGGAACCTTCAAGCTTGTGTTGATTTTGGTGTGATTTGAACTGAAATGTAAAGATACTTAATCATAATTTTGTATTTTAATGCTTCAGTTAAACCATCAGGTATCAATAATCCCAGTGTCACAAATATATATGAATACTGAGACCTCAAAGCGTGCCTGTCACTTTGTCTTTAAACTTATGTGTGCAAAGTTGGCTCTCATCAAGTCTAAATAAAGAGAGTAACAGAAACAATATGTCAGTCCAGGCTTCTTTGAAAGGCCAAGAACACATTTGAATTTATTATTTATAAGGTAATGAGATTTTTAAAATTCAAATGAATAAAGTGTGAAGTGAATCATTTTGGTGAATATATTCCATTAAAAAAATGTTAGGCTTAGGACACAAACAGCTTTGTTAGTTCAGAACAAATGTCTATGTAAGTGTGAAAAAGATATTTAAACTTCTTTAGCTGTATACTTAGATTCAATAATTTGAAAATGAAACTTAAGCTATACAAAATTGCCTTGGCACACTTGCACTTAAATGAGGGTGTTAAAATTTATGCAAAGCATAACTACATTTTTAATAGGTAAAAGGCACATTAATCATTCAAGTACTAGAGCATCCTTAGAAGAGTCACATTGCTATGCGTCAATGTAAGGACTATTTATAGGCACACTGATTGTTCTAATTTCAGAGGAAACATAAATTCCACAAATTTAACCAAGTATTTAATAATTTAGAGAATCACCCACCAATGAAAAAAAAAATATATATATATACATATTTATTTTCCTGATGAACAGACTGACCTTTAAAATAAGAAAAAATCTTTTATAGCCTCTGGTTAAGGAGATTTTAGCTTTTGATTCTGTCTCAAGCATTTTTGTTTAATTCTTTTTCCTACATTCTTGAAGTATCCTGCTGTGTTCTTGCTACCATAATTTTGACACATTCTAATCCAACTCATACATTTTTTTAAAAAGGACATAGATAAAAATCCCAAAGTAATTATATACATGTTTAAAATAACATATGCACTTATTTCTTTTACCACGCATCTGAACTAGGTAGTGAAGGGGTCAGTTTAATTAAAGTGAGCTATACATGTCCTTCTGTGCCATCAAGAGATATGAGAAGGCGTGCACATGGAAGTGTATTGGGCTTTGCTAAAGAAATTCTCCTGGTTTGTCCCCTTCATAGTGGAAAAAATATATATATTTGCCATGGGGCAGGTTAGGGGTGAGGTAACCACAGTAACAGAAGCACTTTTCAATTGACAAAAAAATCTAAAATTTGCTTCCTGAATGGATGGGTAGCCTGAGTGGTTTGAGATTTCACATGCATGTGTGCACACATACTCAGACAAAATTACACTCTGCACAGAACAAACATCAGTCAAGGCTTTTGTTCCACCTGTGACCATGTGACCATGGGGAAGGGAATCAAGGGAAGAAGACACTCACTGCAGCTGGTCAACACGTCTGAGTTACAGCTTGTAAACTGTTGTAGTTCTACTTTAGGCTTAGCTTTCAGCATGTTGGGTTTTAAATGTTGGTTGTTTTTTAAATGTGTTCCCCCACAAAGAGGTTATTGTTTTCACTATTTCTTTCTTTCTAATTTTACTGGTTAATAGACTTTCCTGTGTTTTCCTTGGCCAGCTAGTTGGTTTTGCCTGGATTATTATCTGTTGTTCTGGGCAGCCTACTTTAGTCTGGGCAATCCTGCCCAGAGCAGGGGGGTTGAAACTAGATGATTCTAAAGTTCCTTTTCAACCCAGGGCATTCTATGATTCTGTTATTAGCATCTGTCTTCCTGCTATAAATGTGTTATAAGGAAGTAAATTTGTTAAGCATCCATCTCTGCCCCTTTGGTTCTTTTTCACATAAAGCTAAACCACCACATCAGAGCAGATATGGTTTTGATCAAACCTCCCTATAACTATTATCTGTGCTTTGTTATTGTTCATTTGGTTGGTTGTTTTGTTTTTTTGTTTTGTTTGTATTTTTGGTTGTTTTGTTTTGTTTTGTTTTGTTTTGTTTTGTTTTGTTTTTCCCCTGGAAATACTTGAACCACATAATAAGGTAGGGATGGGTGGATAGAGCCAAAGTAACAACATTCTGTGCACTGATTCTGGGTAATCTTCACCCAGTTATAAGGTAACCACTATCCAAAAGATGAAATTGATAAACAGGAAATGGTTAAAAGAACTTGACATTTTCTTATAGGTTGCTTATTGACACAAAAATTCAAAGATATTCTGCATTTCAAAGCTGAAAAATATTCAAATATATAATGTCATCGAGCTCTCTACTACATTCAGCATCCAGATATACTTTTTGACCAATGTCCTATGTTTGAAATATCTATAGTGAAAGGCAATGAGATTTCATTCAGCTCTAATCTTATTGCAAGAAAACATTCATAAATTTCACCTCTGTATTTAAAAGGAGAAGACAGCTTCTTTTGATGCAAGACTGAAGGAAAGGCTAGTGAAGAGATCACAAATCCTTCTTCCTTACATATCTCACCACAATTTTTTTTTCTTCTTTGCTCTGGTTTTCATAATTCCATGTTTGTAGGGATTTCTTATTTATTTATTTATTTATTTATTGGTTGATTGGTTGGTTTGTTTTGCTTGTTTGGTTTGTTTGCTTGGTTGGTTAGTTTGCTTTTTGTTTGTTTGGTTGGTTAGATTTATGCATCTTTGAGGACAAGTTTTCTAGCTCCATTAATTTTAACTTAATTTTGAGGTCATCTAAGAGTGATCTCTCTGTGGACCATAGTTGTCATGTGGTGATCTATTCAGTGCCAGTCTAAAATTATTTTTTTCCTATGGTAGATTCATTCAAATAAACTATTTTAATCATGACTTAAATCTATTATTTTAATTATAATTAAGATAATTAATTTTAATTGTAAGTTTTGTTTATCTTCTTCCCAAAGATAGTCTCAGTCTCATTCATTAGCAGAAACATTAAATCAAAAATCAGCTGCACCAATGGGCTGAGGTCAACTGTATGAAGTTCAACAAGGCCAAGTGCCGAGTCCTGCACCTGGGGCGCAATAACCCCAAGCAGAGCTACAGGCTGGGAGAGGAATGGTTGGAGAGCTGCCAGGCAGAGAAGGACCTGGGAGTGATGGTGGACAGTCAGCTGAATATGAGCCAGCAGTGTGCTCAGGTGGCCAAGAAGGCCAACGGCATCCTGGCTTGTATCAGAAACACTGTGACCAGCAGGGCTAGGGAGGTGATCGTCCCCCTGTACTCGGCTCTGGTGAGGCCGCACCTCGAGTACTGTGTTCAGTTTTGGGCCCCTCGCTACAAGAAGGACATCGAGGTGCTTGAGCGGGTCCAAAGAAGGGCGACAAAGCTGGTGAGGGGCCTGGAGAGCAAGTCCTATGAGGAGCGGCTGAAGGAGCTGGGCTTGTTCAGCCTAGAGAAGAGGAGGCTCAGGGGTGACCTTATTACTCTGTATAAGTACATTAAAGGAGGCTGTAGAGAGGTGGGGGTTGGCCTGTTCTCCCATGTGCCTGGTGACAGGACGAGGGGGAATGGGCTAAAGTTACGCCAGGGGAGTTTTAGGTTAGATTTTAGGAAGAATTTCTTTACTGAAAGGGTTGTTAGGCACTGGAACGGGCTACCCAGGGAGGTGGTGGAGTCACCATCCCTGGAAGTCTTCAAAAGACGTTTAGATGTAGAACTTAGGGATATGGTTTAGTGGGTACTGTTAGTGTTAGGTTAGAGGTTGGACTCGATGATCTTGAGGTCTCTTCCAACCTGGAGATTCTGTGATTCTGTGAAAAATACCCATTGCAGTAAACTTAGAATTTCTTTTAGTAGACTGAAAAATACAATACAGGAATTTGTTTAAATAAGAAAAAAAAGAAACTGTGAAGAAGGAACATACATTAAATCACATTATTATGTACTTTATAAATATATTTATTAAGATAGTGACTGGTCTACTCTCTTGGAAAGACACCTGGTTTCTTGCCCAAAGCTGGAAAAGAATTAGGTTAATCATATTAACAGTTTAGACAATAGCAGGAAAGAAGATGTAGAAGGAAGATGCACTTTTTCAATGGAATCTGAGAAAGGTATGTCATGTAGTAAACTCTCTTTCTCAGTGAAGTAAAGATGAAACCTTCTAGCACTCTATCTCACAGTGTACTAGGGAAAGGGTTTGTGTTGTTTTTTATACTTCTATTTATGAATTACACTCCAGGAAAAAGACCTGGAAAAAAGACTTAAAAAAGCACTGTTTTTTTAGAGAGAGAGGTTGTGAGAAAACTTCCAATGTACAGTTAGCATATGGAAAGGAAAGCATTTGTTGGAAGCATGTAATTTGAAACATTACATCTTCAGTCATTGTTTGTGTCAAGCCTCATTAGTATGAAAATTTAAATTAATTTATTAAGATACAGTAAAGCTGTTTAAAATAATTTTTATTAGTTGAATAAGTCTTTAAGTTTCAAAGTCTTACTTGCTGAAACGTTCATGTTATACTTCAGAAATGTACACTTCAGTGTCACAGTGCAAATCCTATGTGATTGATGAGTGGATTGCAAAAGTATAACTAAAATATTTCTGCTAAACAGAAATGGAAAATATTAGCATTTAAAAAGAAATTAAGTATTTACAGCAGAAGTAGGTGAGAATGTTACATTTAAATGAAAATTCATTTTCTATAAAATGAAAAAAAAAATCTCTTCTTTTTATTTTAAGCCATTTAAAACTAGCAAATATATTGAATAAAATGTACAATTATTTTCCTTTTTTTTTTTTTTTTCTTGTGAAGGTTTTGTTTAAAAAAGGGAGATTACATATCTGCTTTTTTTTTTTTTTTTTTTTTTTTTTTTTTTCTGGTATGAATTTGATAGTCTAGATGTTAGTTGGACTAAGCTCAGATTGAGATGTACTCCAATTTATTTTGAAATGTTTATTTTTAGACATATATATATATTTTCCTTTAAAGAGAAGAAAAACCTTAATAGATGGGCTTCATTTTTTAGACATAGCCCATTTTCCTCCTCTACCTTTTGCAGCAGGAATTTAACTGGTAGTGCCAATACTTGGTTCTTCACTCACTACAATTTTTCAGTTGGCAGTGGTAATTGAACTGTTGTCCTTCTGTCTCTGGACAGCAAGCCCATATTGCTGTTTCCAACCAATTCCTCCAGTTCATTCTTTGTCTTCTGCATTCTCAGCTGCCTCTTACTTATTGGTGGAAATATATCACTCTTTTTTTTTTTTTTTTTTTTTTTTTTAAGGGGAAAAAAATATGGGAAGAGAAAGGAACTAGTGGACTACAGAGTAATGCTAGCAATCCTAGCATCAAGCAGCAAATTTGTTAATTTGTTGCAGCTTTTTTTTTTTTTTTACTGGTTAGTTGGATGTTAGCAGGCCTGAAAATGGAATGATGCTTGGTTCCATAAAAAATGAGAAATAAAATTCTATAGATTTTTTTCTATAATTATATAATGAAGTGAAATGTGCAAAAAATGTCTTTCTTCTGTCCTTTATGCAGAGAAAGTAATCACACAGTCCAAATACACAGTTTTAATTTACAACCTGAGGGGAATACACTAACTTGCAAGATATTTTTTATTTAGCAAGTATATACAATTTAGTTATGCTCAAGGAAACCTGAGGGAAAACACTTCTATAACATAACCACATAATATTTTAACAGACATATAAAATTGTGAGTGAGGGAATAATGTCATCTTATATTCTTACCTTTTGAACAGTGAGAATATATATATATATATATATGTATTTTTTTTGTATACGAAGAAAAAATAATGGTTGACTAGTTCTTAATTAAAAATGTCATTTTGGATGCGGTATCCAAGCAGATATTCTTAATCTGGCATTTCATATGATGCCATCAAATATAGTCATAAGTACATACATATAAGCCAAACATAAAATTGAGACAGAAAATGAATGAATATTAATCTCTTTGAACACATACGACAACAGAATAGGATGAATGAGTAGCAATGAAAAAGAACCAAATTCACTTGAAATACAATGTACAATTATAACAAAGATTACTACTGACCTTTGGAAAATGTAGGAGCTAGAGGACTTTTCATTATGTGAAACTGATTTAAAACTGATCCTGGTTGAAAATTAGTTGTTTTTTTTTTTAAGTACCGTATTATGGTTATATAAGAAATTACTGTCACAGTGTGAGAATGAATAAATATTCCTTTGTATGTTTTAAGTATTAGATCAGAATACAGAGTACACTTCTTATCTGATTCTGACTAAACATTTAGATAACTGATTATTATTTCATAAGTATCTCCAATTACAGTTTTCTGAACCGCCTTTGCAAGCTGTTCATTTGAATTTAAGTCATTCAGGTCCTATATGAATATATCAGTACTCTGTATCATCAAACATACAATGGTTTCTGTTTGTCTTTTTTGGCAAGTTACTTTACTAACGTTCTTTTAATGAAGTAGATCTACATTTTAGTGTAAATTTAACCTGAGAAATTTATCAGTCTTTCAATTCATAGCATGTTTGTTAAAACAGCTTTGCTGGCAAGTGGGTCTTTTGTCCCAACCTGAGATTTATTTTTTTCTTGTTGTTTTTTCACTATAAGAACTTTTCAGGGCTTTTATTACTACACTGACAGAATTGCCACTCATTTGACTGGAAACCAAACCATGGAGTAGATAGAGGTTTACCATTGTCTAAGGTACCATTTTCCAGAATAACATTTTTGACTTATTATTTGTCTCTAAAATAGTATAGAAATCCAATATGCCAACTTCAGTTCTTCTTTTCAAAATTCTGGTAAAAACAGGAACAACTCAGAACCATTTGCATACACCAATTTAATGGTCTTGGTTAATAGCTGGTTATACTAAAACAAACATCATTAAGTAGGACGGCAAGAATTTCAAACAGAGCTACTGGAGAATACCAATTACAAGGAGAATTAACTATGGCAGGGAAAAATAATAACAAGACACAGGAAGAATGATGAAGGACAATATCAATATGGAAATATTAGATCCCTTTTAAAGTTTGTGAGGGGAGAAATTGTATTTGCTTGGTGCCAGAAATACTTCTGAAAGTCTCTTTTTTTTTTTTGTGGAGGGAAGAAGCGGGGGCAGCAGAGGGATGGAAAACAGCATGCTTTTAACATAATCTAAATTTAAAAACATGCATGCAGCTTTCATTAATTTAATAATTTACTTGTTTATTAAGTACTTCAAACCTGTTGTTCTAGTTTACATATAAAAGAAGTAAGGCATTTTATATTTCTTATTAAACAAATCCTGCTAGGTAAACATTTTTTAAATAAGATCACATATATGAAATTATTATCTCAAAATGACACGGAAACTTAATTATTTATTTGGATCTAGAATAGCAAGATATAATTACTACTGGATTCTTACACTGATGTTACTGCTGTGTTAGGTAGGACTGTATACATGTCAGTAACTGCAGTGTTATCAGGTAAGCCAGCCCCTTCTCAATTTGTAGTTGGAGTTATACAAACTCATTGTAGTTGGATTCTCTTCCCAGGTATAAACTTAAAGAATAGCAACCTGTTGACAAAGAGAAAAAGGAAAAGCTATTATACAACAACATACAAATAACTTCCTAAATACTGGAAAATGTAAGGAAATACATATAAAGTGCTATGACAATATGCCATGGCAGTAGTGCTAATTGCAAATAGGAACAATACTGCTAATGTATTCTTTTCAAGATCAGCAGTGCCAAGTTTTCAGCTACTCACTTAAATTATGTCTCAAGTTAATATGCACAGTACTAACATTTAACCAAAAGAAATAATAAAGGTAGACAATAGCATTTAGTACCAAACCCTAAGTATTAGGCTGAAAGGCTTCATTCATTTCAGCAGTAAATAAAATGTAAATTTTTGCAACATTTTCAGACTATAATGTAGTTTGAATATATATTCAGGCTCGTTTTAAAACTTCAAATATATATTTTCCTTTCCTTTCCTTTCCTTTCCTTTCCTTTCCTTTCCTTTCCTTTCCTTTCCTTTCCTTTCCTTTCCTTTCCCTTTCCTTTCCTTTCCTTTCCTTTCCTTTCCTTTCCTTTCCTTTCCTTTCCTTTCCTTTCCTTTCCTTTCCTTTCCTTTCCTTTCCTTTCCTTTCCTTTCCTTTCCTTTCCTTTCCTTTCCTTTCCTTTCCTTTCCTTTCCTTTCCTTTCCTATCCTTTCCTTTCCTTTCCTTTCCTTTCCTTTCCTTTCCTTTCCTTTCCTTTCCTTTCCTTTCCTTTCCTTTCCTTTCCTTTCCTCTCCTCTCCTTCCTCTCCTCTCCTCTCCTCTCCTCTCCTCTCCTCTCCTCTCCTCTCCTCTCCTCTCCTCTCCTCTCCTCCTCTCCTCTCCTCTCTCTCCTCTCCTCTCCTCTCCTCTCCTCTCCTCTCCTCTCCTCTCCTCTCCTCTCCTCTCTCTCCTCTCCTCTCCTCTCCTCCTCTCCTCTCCTCTCCTCTCCTCTCCTCTCCTCTCCTCTCCTCTCCTCTCCTCTCCTCTCCTCTCCTCTCCTCTCCTCTCCTCTCCTCTCCTCTCCTCTCCTCTCTCCTCTCCTCTCCTCTCCTCTCCTCTCCTCTCCTCTCTCTCCTCTCTCTCCTCTCCTCTCCTCTCCTCTCCTCTCCTCTCCTCTCCTCTCCTCTCCTCTCCTCTCCTCTCCTCTCCTCTCCTCTCCTCTCCTCTCCTCTCCTCTCCTCTCCTCTCCTCTCCTCTCCTCTCCTCTCCTCTCCTCTCCTCTCCTCTCCTCTCCTCTCCTCTCCTCTCCTCTCCTTTCCTTTTTCTTTTGTAAAGAGGACATAGGAAGAAAAGTATTATACTACTCCTCCAGTTAGCACTTAAAAAAGTCTTAATTTTCCAAAGTTTTCCAAGGAAATACTTCATTAATAGTTGATATGACGTTTTCATAATGTAAAATATAATGAACAACTGCTGCCAGAAATAAACTTCTGGGATTTTGCTAGTGTATTTAAGTCTCTTACAATTCTAAATACTGAAGAAGTTAAAAGATGTAAAACAAAGACTTTCAAAGAGTATGGAACAATAGAAATCAAGCAAGGCTCTGCATCTGTTGCTTAACACTTTTTGACAAACAAATGACAGGCCATGATTCCAGTTTTGGCAGCCATTAAAATTTGAAATAACAAGATAGCCTTGAAGACCTTTTAATTTCCTTTAAGTATTCCCTCATAACCCCATATATTCATATAAGAATTGAGAAAGGAACTCTTTATTATCATCTGTGTCTATGATTGTCAAGTACTTTCAATAACTACACTGAGATCTGACTGAATGTCTGGCCAAATATAAGTGGATTTTCAAATTTAGGTCCTAGCTTCAGCAAGAAACCATATATTGACTCTCTAATCCTACTTTTATAAAGATTCTCCCCAAAACACTTTTTTTTTTTCTATTCCATCACTCTTAATACTTCATTTTACAACAAAACCCATTCATTACTTGTAGCTTTGCCATCGTCTAACTACTTGTCTAATGTTTTATGTGGTGAATGTTTCCCTCAGGATATTATTGGAGATCTTTCAGCTAAAAATAAATAAATAAATAAATAAATATTAAGCTGTTTCCAGGAGAAGTTGGTGAAAAAGATACTGGTTTCTCCATAGATATTCATAAGAGGTAATACTGGTTACTTCTTTCTAGTTAGAATAAAACTATTCAGATCATCCCATCCACCATTAGGAAGCAATATTTTAATTAAGAGCTTTTGAAGTGAAGGATCAGGGAAAAGCCTTGATGATGCTTGAAGATAACTATTCCATGCACAGTAAAACAATTTTATTTTCTAATTTTTGTACATTTATTTCTTATTAAATTTTTATTTTTAATATCACCAAACATACCAAGAGCTGAACCCTACTTTCAGTCATGACACATCTTGTTTAAGAGAAATAGGTAAAGTATAAGACTTTGTGCCTAGACGGTAGAAAACTAGAGGTTATTTTTTGTGAAAAAAAAGGTCATTCAACACAGATTATTTCTGGTGCAGAAAACCAATGCAACTAAATAATTTGGTTGCCTTCTCTCAAGAGGGTGATAAAATAACTGATGTAGAAATTACCTAGAACATTTTAATATTTCTATTTTCTCTTTTTAGAATAAAAGAATTATAGAATCACAGGATCATAGAATCAAAGAATCATAGAATGGAAAGGACCTTAAAGACCATCTAGTTCCAACCCCTCTGCCATGGGCAGGAATGCCACCCAATAGATCAGGTCATTCAGGATACACCTCCAGGGATGGGGCATCCACAGCTTCTCTGGGCAACCTGTTCCAGTGTCTCACCACCCTCTTCCTGGTCCAGGTACTATACAAACCAACCAGAGAAGAACTGTTACCGGACCTGGCACTCACCAACACAGCTCATTAAAGAGGTCAAGATTAGAGGCAGTCTAGGCTGCAGAAACTATGCCCTGATTGACTTTGTGATCTCAAGGAATCTGGCAAAGAGCAAAATCAGGACCATGAACTTTCAAAGAGCAAACTTCAAGCTATTTAAAGATCTAGTAGCTGAGGTCCCCTCGAACACTGTCCTTAAGGACAATGGAGCTGAGGAGAGCTGCAGACTCTTTAAGGATGTTTTCCTTAGAGCAAATTGTGCTGGGTCTGGCTATGGGTTTGTCCATGGGCTGTGGGTCCCCTGCAGAGTGTCCTAGGATTCAACTGTTTTAAATTCTCCTCAGTCTCTGATGCTACCCTGCCTTTTCACTGCCTCCTTCAGCTTGGCCACCTGCTGAGGTCCTTCAACTAGGCACACATTTTGCAGGCAGTTCCTACAGCATTTGTTCCAGAATCAAATGCATATCTGTTGCTGTGTCCGTCTGTTTTTCATGAAGATACAATTTTTATCTTGTCCTTGCCTGGCAGCTAAACATTCTTTCAAGACAGTTTTTGTGCATTCTGAGGACAGACTTGAAAACTGATGGTGATTCTACTGATTGCCAAAGAATAGGTGTTTAGAATAGAAGATGTTTATCTTGCTTAGTGTCTCTCACAAAGTAGTAGACTCAGTCTACTGTATAACTCAGATAAGATACCTCTATCAAGATTTTTCAGTGACTAATGATTTTGGATGCCCCTATTCTTAGACGGGCACCTGGGATAAATCTTTTATTATTTTTTTTTTCTTTTGTTTGCTTGTTTTTCAAAAACTGCTGAGCAATCTTTTTGCTGAAGGTCAAAGCTCAACTGCAGAGCATCAGAATAGAGTCTGCATATTTCCTAGCAATTTCTCAGGATTCTAGTTAAAAGAATTTTAAGAAGGATTGAATGAAAGAAAGAATTCTTAAGATCCTGTAGAGAATAAACATTACAACACAGAGAATAAAAATATAAATCTATGTTAAAAACAAACAAACAAAAAACTTTTGTCTTTTTAAAAGGAAGAAAAAGCACAATGCGAAGTAGATGGTAAACAACCGATCTACTGAAAGCTTAAACAAAAACATTGATTAACTAATGCAGAGAAATAGAGTGGGATCAAACTGTATTAGGAAGGACTAACTACTGTGGGTGCTTTGAATTCTTCTCTGAAGGAATATCTCTCTAAGGACTATAAAAGGCCTAGGACTTATCTGTGTAAACTAAAGTTACACTTCCTTTTTTTTTTTTTTTTTTTTTTAACATGAGAAATAATCTTAATATCGACAAAGGTATGAACTATTTATTAAACTTCCATCATTATAAACACCTGTCCTCCAACCTCCCATCCTCTGAGAAATAATTTAGTAAGAAATTGTCTATTGATATATTGGTTGTTTAGTGCAGCAAAGAACATAAACATAAACTTTATTTTAACTATATGTAACCACTACTTGTATACAAAGATAAGGACAATATTGAATTGTGCATCACACACTTGCTAAAATGTAGGTGGAAAGCACTTACAAACTCCTGGAAGGAAGTCTTATGTATCTGTTATCATCTTATATTTAGATGTTTGTTTGAGAAATATCTTTTCTTTTACAGTCTAAAAAATAATTTTATACTGATCCATGTAGTATCTTGTACCTTCTTCTATGCAAAGTTCAATAAGGGTTTTCTTCTTACATTTGAAATGAATTTCAAGTTTGATTTCACATACTATAACAGTTATTATCCAGATGACACACAAAGAAAAAAAAAAAAGTGGTTATGAGGTACAAAAGATTGAAAAA
Organism: Anas acuta; assembly: GCF_963932015.1. Classification (NCBI taxonomy): domain Eukaryota; kingdom Metazoa; phylum Chordata; class Aves; order Anseriformes; family Anatidae; genus Anas; species Anas acuta. Next base: position 142,370,486 of record NC_088980.1, read on the forward strand.
AAATGTGCTTGTTTGTAATCACTACTTTTCACCCAGCTTGATAAAGTCAAGTCTGTTAAAACATATAGTATATTTTAGCTAGGTAAAATTTTCTACAAAAAGGGAAAAAATCTTTTATTATATTCACCCCTTTAATATTAAATAATTCCAGTTTATCCTGTGTCTTCACTTTATCTGAAGGTGGAGAACAGTAATGGTAACTTTTAATATATATATATATATATATATTTAAGATTTACATTAACATTTTTATCATACACAGGCCAGAAGCAACTTGTTAAGTGCCTTATAGATGAAAATTTGCTAAACTATGATGTTTTGTTTGCTTTGCAGGAAATTCACATTCCATAAAGCTACAGCTGATGTCCCCTAAAATCTATTTTAAAAGGTTTCAGAGTTAATGGAGAACTTTCCACATTTTCTGAAACTCTACTGAAATACACAGGATAAGGTTATTTGGTATGGTGGTTTTACCTTGCTGGGCAGCTGAACTCCACCACAAATGTTCTCTTACTCCCCCTGCTTCTCAGAAGAGGGAGAGAAGAAAGTACGCTTGAAAGGAAAAGAAAAATATCTCGCAGGTTGAAATAAAGATAATTTAATTAAAGGAAAAAGGAAGAGGGAAAAAATAAGCAAAGGCCAAGTAGAAGCACAGAAAATTTATTGTCTACTTCCCATTCTGACATGTCCTGAGAAGCAGGGCTTCAATATGCATAGCGTTTGTTTGGGAGGAGAGACCTCTTCATAACAAGAGACAACCCCTTCCCCCCACCACACACACACACTTGGTTGTCCAAAAAAAAAAAAAAAAATATATATATATTATATAAAATTTTATATATTTATATATTTATATATAAATATTTTATATATTTTATATATATTTATATAGGTTATCTCTCCAATAGTGCTTTCCTATGCATTCTATGCATTATATATATATATATATTTATATATATTTATATATTTATATATTTATATATATATATATTATATTATATATTATATAATATATATTTATATATATATATATTATATTATATATTATATAATATATATATATATATAAATTTATATAATTTTATATAATTTATATAATTATATAATTTATATAATTTATATATTTATATATTTATATATATATATTTATATATATATTATATTATATATTATATAATATATATTTATATATATATATATTATATTATATATTATATAATATATATATATATATATATATATATATATATATATATATATATAATGCATAGAATGCATAGGAAAGCACTATTGGAGAGATAACCTGTATAACTAAGATACTAAAAAAGTTAAACTGTACAATAAAATCAACTCATCTAATAAAGATGTTCTTTAGAATACTTCAGATTTCTACTGGCACAATACTTAAAACAATGTTCAGAAGTATTTTTTCTTCTCCCATAACTTCACGATTATTTATTTATTTATTTATTTTAATTAGAATTTTGAGAGGAGGCTGACACAGAATTTTAAAAGTCTTGCATTGCTTTGTGTTTTGATCTGTGAATAGAATTTTAAATTAATGCTTTATTAATATGTGAGAGTCATTGCCATGACATGCCTCTAGAGATAAATATCTGAGCTAATGTGTGTGACTGTTATCTTCATTCTTACATTTAGGATGTGTGATCTTTGAGAAATGCTTTTTTTTTTTTCTACTGTGAGTTTGAGAGCATTCTCAATTAAATCAATAAGATTTTTTTCATTGGATTCAATTACAGAAGACAGGTTTGATAGTTTATCCTTTGTGAAACTTTCTTTCAGAATCTTTTGTTGCACTGGAAGATTTCTATATTATATGCAGAATTATCTGCTTACATATTGTTTATGATTGAAAAACAACCATCAGTGTTAGAAAGTGGAGGAAGGTAAAACTGCAAAAATAAAGGAAAGGAGCCTAAATATACGCAGAATAACAGGATTTGGAAGGGACTCAAGTATCATGGAGCCCATCTCCTATTATAATGTAAAACCACAGTGATGCATTTATAACACCAAAAAAAAAAAAAAAAAAAAAAGTTTTCATATTGGAAAAGTATGATTTGAGAAATTCTTGGAATCCTTCAAAGCCTCTGAAGATTTTGAAATCTTTTCTGTACTGTGTCCAGACAAAAACAAGACTTACCATTTCCAGGGAGAGGAAGAGGGGGAAGTGGGAAGGAAAGAAACTGTAAGTTCCATTAACAATAAAAAGTATTATAGCATTAATTCCCCAAATATTATTTTTAAAATGTTTTATTATGTTTGCTATTTTTCCAGTCCTCTCGAAAAGCTGTACAAGTTTTCAAAGATATTTACTGATAAAAGTAAATCAGCCAGATGCTTAAATCTTGTAAAACGAAATCCTTAAAGCCTAGTTAATTTTAATACACTGAATTTATCTAGCTATCTTCTAACCTGCTCTGTTTGAACCAAACTGAAGTTTTGTCCTTCTGTCACTGATAATAATTGTCATAACTGTCTGAGTTCACTTACCTTTAAAAAAAAAGTAAAATATAAAAATTAAAAAAAAAAAAAAGAAGAGTTCATATCTTTGTCAACAATTTTCCTGTAGCTCTGCAGTTTTGTGCTCCTGTGGAACAGCAGCTTTCCTCCACTAAGTGGCACATCGGCCTAGTTTTCCCTCTTGATACTAATTGGCTTCTGGCTACTGTTAAATCTTTCTGACTCATTTGATTTTGTCTCTCAGAGCTTTCAGTAAACATCTTTATTCAACTCTTTGATATATTTTCTCTTTTGTGATTGAGATATATATTCGGCTCCTCTTTTAACAAGAATGTTCTTTTATTATATTTCCAAAATTTCTTCATTTTTTTTCTTAGACTTACCCATTATTACAATTTGAAAATAAATTATCTAATTTAATTGAGACATATAATCTTAAATATTATTTTTTATCATTTTTACATTATTCTTCTTTCTGTATTAAATTTCATGAAAGCTCTCAGTTAGTTGTCCCAGTTATTCAAGTTAACAATTCACTCTGAAATTCACTCGGTATTTTTGCTTTGTAGAAGCAAGGTTTTCACCAATCTGTCCTAACCATGGTGAAGATCAAACAGTATTTCAGAAGCGCATTCCCAAATTTTCTGGATAGTCTGTTCTCTTCTGAGTAGATACTTAGTAGATACATTTCTTTTGTTCTGCCCTCAGCAACTTCTGCCTTCACATACAGAATTCATAAAGCTGAGCATTATATAGTAGTTTGGCTGACTGCCATTTTTAGAGAGATTCGATATATGATATACTAGATGTTTGGAATAAGGTGTATATTTCCATCAAAGCTGTCAGACCTTGTCCCTGAGATGCCTAGATCTGTAAAATAAAGGGCATGTCAGGTAAGGCTTAAAGTGCCCAGACAGTCAGTCTAGTAAGATTGGAAAGTTTTGTTTTTCAGGATACCTTACCCTTTTTCTAAATGCACTGTAATCACTTTTGTATGTGCTAACAACACTGCCATTTTTACAAATCCATTTAAATTAGATGGTCTTTTGTGCTTTAAATTTTGACAGTTTTTTCACTTATGTCATCTGATCTAACAAAGGATGTTTATTTTCTGTATATAATTTACCTAAGGACTTCTATACTTTTATATCTACTCCTTATTTATTAGGTGCTATGTATATATAGGTTAACAACAAGTTGCATGTGAAGAGCATGTGAAGACTTCAAGCTGATCTTCACTATAGCTACTAGGAATCTAGAGATGTTATCTGTCACAATATACCATGTTATCTAACAAAACTAACAATTACATGTTCCTGATTAAGATATGAAATAGAATGCTGTTGCCAAGAGAACAGAAAAAACTGCCAATGAAGCTGGGAGCAATATATTTACAATGGAAACAAAAGCTAGTTTCTCAGGGCCAGCTAGTCTATGTGACAGACAAACTGTTCACAAAAATTAGTTTACCTTTTTCATGTTTCTGAATTTTCTGCCTTAAAGATGGATACTGGAATTCTAGTGTATTATCCTATGTGTTCCTAAACAAAATGCTTATTCTGACGGTGGAGTATGACCTTATTTGTCAGGGTATTTGCCACACATCTTTATCTGTTGCCATGCATCCTGTGCCTTGGCGGAAAGAATTGGTAAAGCAGCTAAAGCAGACCAAGTATTTATTTTTATAGCTGAAAGAGACAAATAGTTGTATAGGGAAACTGAACTAAACACATTAATAGTGGCTTAGTTCTCTTTCTGTAGGGAGAGGTGTAAGGTAACTTATGACAGTTATGCCAGTGCATCCATTGTTCAATATTATGTCCAACAAAAAGCCAAGAAAAAAACAAAACTGACTGAAAGTGGTAATACTAGAGATGAAAATAGTAGCCTTTCTGGGGTTAGTCCTCATATGTTTTTGTCTTTATGGGTAAACATCAAGATTGCAGCTGGTAAAACATACAATGTAGCCAACATGCATGATGAAAAAAATGAAGATAAAGAGTCAGTCTTTCTTCTCCAGTAGCCATTTAATTATTTTATAGGGTTAAATATCTCCAGGAAGACAAGAGCTTCATGCAGTTCTGAAATCTGCGTAATTCGATGGGAAGTAGGAGATCCAAATTTCAAAATAAATTTGGAGAAATACTGGGCTTTTTCGTATACTGGTTTGAGATATGCAATGTTGATGTTCACTCTCTGATACTTAATTTTTCTTTCTTATTACTGTGAGAAAAGAATAAATGTATCTACTTCATTCCAAGTGACATAAGAACCAATTTCAATACTTCAGAGTTGTTTATGTAATAGGATTCTTACCCTCTAATCAACTGGGTAGTTTTCTTAGTTGTTTGTTGTGTTTGCTAACCTCTTGGATTTCTCATTATATTTTAGAAAAGGTTTATTTTCTACATTTTTATTTTTTCCTAGGATGAAAATAATAGGAAATCTAAACAGACAAGCAAGAAAAGGGCAAAGACTGCTTCCTGGCAAAATGGTCTGGCACTACATTTTTTCAAAAAGTCTTGACAAGAGGCAATCTCTAGTATAGTAACCAGTGCCAAGTCCTATTCATTTTCAGATCCATGGCTGGAGTAAGAGTAACTTTGTAAAGTAACTTTGGAAACCTGACAACTTAAAATTAAAGTAGTAGCAGAGAAAATTCCTTTCTTAGACCCTTATCACTTCCAACTGGCAAGGAGTTGTAATCTTAATGAGAAAACAGGATTTAAAAGTAATGAAGCTTCTTGGTTTCAGTTGTTTACCTAAAAAAAGTCTCATTCTGTGGAGTGCTTGTTTTTAGTTCCAAGTATTAACAAGAACAGTTTTTTGTCACTGTTGGACCAGTATCATTATTTAAAAAGATAAACTTTAAATGCTATTAGCTTTAAAGAGTAAGATTACCTCAGTTCCTATATTATGTCTATTCCTAAGTCTTTATACTAAGATAGATAACAGAAAGGAAATAAGTATGCTTCAAACCTACTCTTTTCTGTCTTTAAAAGGAGATATGTATTTGCTTCTGTGGAAATACTGACATATTGACATTAGTAGCTATCATATAATTAAACTAATGCCCTAAAACTAATAAATGAATTTACTTAGACACTCAGAATGATTTGTTGTGATTTGAACAGCTATATTTTAAGATAACTGACATTTTATCTCCCTTACTATGGAAATATGCTAATATGTATATTTTTAAATGTCTTCATGTCTTCAACTAACAATATGGATAATCTATCTGTTATAAACCTAGAAGTTTCAGTGATAGTATATTTAAAGTATCAGCTTCTGAAAAACAAACAAGCAAACCCAGCTGATGATATGATTTAAAAATAACAATATTTATCTCTTTTAGCACTTTATGTTAACTTAAGTGGATGTTGTTTATCTTGAACATACTAAAGTTTTTGACACTGTCTTCCATAACATTCTCATAGACCTACTGAAGAAATACAGGCACTATAAATGAACAATAAGGTGGAATGAAAACTGACTACTGCTGTGTTCAAAGGCTTCTGAACAGCAGCATGAATTCCAGATAAGACAGAGAGTAGTCAGATATGCCAGACCAATATATCATGGAAGGAGTCATTCACTTCACTCATAAGAGAGAAACAGCAGTATGTTTTATTGATAAAATACATTTATTTAGTAAAGTTTGATTGTAAATAAGATGGTGACTTAACAAGATTTGAAGGTACATTCTATTATTTACCATATAGAGGATAGGGTTAAACACACATATCCAGGAGATTCTCCCTTAGAGGATTCAGAGTGGAACCCCTTGCATTCTAAACTCCTTCTCAGAGAGGAGCCTAGTTGTGGCTGGATCCAAACTTAGTACCAAACACTTGGTCAACAGTTTATGTCTAAAGGTTGAGGAAACACTCCTCATGAAGTCATGAGGTTCAGACTGAACCCCCTTGCTTTCCTAACTCCTTGAACAAAAAAGATAAGGAGCCTAGGTGCCTCTGAATCTACTCCTAATCTAAGATTTGTAGATATCTCAGCCCTGAAGGTTTTCAAGACCAGGTTGGATGAGGACCTGTGCAGCCTGGTCTAATGGGCAATATCCCTGACAATGGCAGGGGGGTTTGGAACTGGGTGATTTTTTCAGGTTCCTGCCAACCTGATTCTTTGATTCTATGATTTGGTAAATGGCTTATATCTAAAGGATTACATGTGCACAATCAATCTACGATATGTCAGTGAAGCTTGCAAAGTTTAGCAAGCTTTTAGTCACTTACCAAGCATCTATAGTGTCAAGGAATCTATTGACATCAATGTGTAAGGGATCTCTGCAGCAGATGTAACCTTGAAAGGCATCCCTACTCAAGAAGAGATACTGTCATGAAGCCCACTGCAATACAAGAGAGCTCAAAAGACTCTTGGGTGCTCACTATTTGTAGGGTAAGATAATTGACTTGTAGTCATGTTTGCATACCAAATGAAGCTAGTACTTCCTTTTAAATTTGGCTTGAATTGGATACTCCCAGATGTGGCCATTGTATTGTTATCTGTCTCTCTCAAGTCCATGATGGGATGGATGCAACCACCATGACCAGAAGACAACCACCACAACCTCCACTGATGGTCATCTGATTAAGTCAGATGCAGCCATCTTGACTGCCAGTGGTGGTTATCACTTGAGCAGGGTTATGGGAAATAAAGGTAACAAAGATGGGTGGGTGTGTTGCAGGGGGAGCACAACATCACACTATACTGGGACCAGTACTGTTTAAAATCATTAATGACTTGGTTGGTGGGACCAAGTGCATCCTCAGCACGTTTGCAGATGGGAAAAATAATAAAAAGTCAAAAGCAAAAAAAATAAATTAAAAAAATGGCTGATACACCAGAATGTTGTCCTGCCATTCAGACAGATCTAGACAGGCTGGAGAAATGGCCTATCAGGGACCTCTTGAAATTCAACAAAGAGAAGTATAAAGAGATTCCATAATTCTATGAAAACATGAATGTGCTGTTCTGGATAAATGATCAATAGAAAGTTCCATCGTAAATGATGGGGGTTATTGAATGCAGTAAGTCACATTTATTTATTTTATGATTTTATTATTCTTTAATTGGATCTGCCACAAACTATTAAGAAACTCTATTAAGAAAAACATGTTTCAAGCAAAAAAAAAAAAAAAACTTGTCTGTCCATCATGTCTAACATTAAGAGTGAGTGAATCTACAGCATATGGGACTGACTGCACAACTTAGCATGAAATGACTGCAATTCATTTCAGTTTCCTCTGCTTCAAATACATGTATATGTAAGTCAAAGAAAAAATGTTTTCTTTTCTTTTTTTTTTTTTTTTGCTTAAGTGTTACAGAGGTTTCCTGATTAACATGGCAACTGTCATTGAAATAAGTGAGTTACAGAAACTTGCTTGTGTAGACTGATTAGCAAGCTAAAAAAAAGTTACTTTTCAGAAGCTATCTACTGCCAGCTTTCTCTTGATATGTTAAAAGTGACTGAGGATCAAAAACTTACCAGAAAAGATGGTCTCTGAATTTCTTTGGTTAGAATCCAGTGCCCATCATACATTATTCTTAACCCAAATAACTTTAAAATTTTTTTTTTTTTTTTTTTTTTTTTTATTTCTATCTGCTTTTCACCTGTTCCATTCCTGCTTCCACACCTAAACCTTACATGTGTTCTAAACAAACCACATAATTCTCTTCCATAACAGGGTCTAAAATAAAATAAAATAATATTAATAATAAAAAAATAAAATAAAAATAATTAAAAAATAAACAATACAAAAACAAAACAAAACAAAAACAAAAAATAAAATAAAATAAAATAAAATAAAATAAAATAAAATAAAATAAAATAAAATAAAATAAAATAAAATAAAATAAAATAAAATAAAATAAAAATCAAGCTGGGTAGGGCTCAGAGACAAAAGAAGGTGACTGTTTCTGAAGAAAGAGCATTAATCACTCCATACTTTTAGTCTCACAAAGTAGTCTTACAGTCTACAGAAGAGCTCTTTTAAGGCAAGAATTTTCAGAAAGATATTTCCACCTGGATGCCTTTCTGAGCTGATCAAGTTAGAAACATTATTACTGAAAAATGATTGTTTAATAATTTTTTCAGAATATTTTAAGTTGTCAGAGCAAATGACCTCTTCAATTCCCAATGTTTCTTTTTGCAAGTATGTTTCTAGATCAGATGCACAATATAATTTAGGACTTAGAAAAGTCCACAAGTAGTTTTAGCTATAAATGAAAAAAACACTTTTTAAAATTTGTAATCATACGAATATGTCATCACTGGTTTTTAACCCAAAGTATTTCACTTACTTGCTTTTCAGAGGTCCTTCACAAATTGAATCAGAATAGCTGAACGAACAAAGAACTGCAGAGTGGAACTGGAAAGGACAGCTAGCAAAGGCAAGGACCAGGAATTCACACATTAGTTTAGCCAAACAATAAAATATGCATGAAGCATATCCTAAAGCTATAAAACATTATTTGTACCAAGGGATTAAAGATGCTTTTAAAATCAGTTAGCAAAACAGAATTGTGGGCATGGTAACAAACAATAAGAAAGAGATTAAATCATAAATCAATATCCTATTTTTCAAAGCATTCACAGAAATTCATCCAACTACTTTGGAAACAGATTCCATGCATAGTACCTAGAGGTTTCAAAATAACCTGTAAACTGTATAAATCCATTTAAGAAATTCAGTTCTGATAAAAATGAGATATGCTTCTGTGTAAGTCTTTCAAGACACTTTGAGGCAGACATGTAGATCAACCACCAGCTGTCCCTTCTATTTGCTGACTGATACAGTTGATTCATTGCAGAATTATTAGAGATAGACAAACTGTTGAAAAATACTCTTATACCTGGAACCCTTTGATTGGCAGCTTATTTCTGTTGTGGGTGGAGAATGCTGGGAATGTAGAAGGCAATATTGTGGAGGTCTTGCTATCCTTCCACTAACTTATGACTGCTTTTCATGTATTCAAAAATTGCTCAGTTTCTTAAGTAATATATTTTCCTCGTGTTTCCAATTTATGAAACAACTAGAACTTATTTGCTACAGTTGTGGCCTACCAAATTATTTTAGAATTTCCAAGGGAGACAAACTCTTTAATGAATGAGTTGTGGGAGAACTAGATTTTCTTCTCTGCTGATTAAGAATCTGATCCCAAACCTATTTTGCATGGGATATTGGACGATTGACTTCAATGACCTTATGGATCTTACTTTGATTTTTTTTTTTTTTTTTATTCCTCCAGTCCTCATTTACTTATTTTTTAACTGATTCCTGTCTTGTTCATTTAGGGATCAAGCTGTCTAGAGATTTTGTTCTAGCAGGGTATGTCTCATTATGTGTTTATATAGTGTCTGTGACAACAAAATGAGAGTTCTAGGCATTAAAAACTATCACAACAGTCAATTTTCAAAAATTATTTTATTTATCTGAATATGTCAGTTATGTCAGTTAGCAACATAAATCAGGGGTTCTTACCACAGGATGTAATTCTAATGTACAATATTTACTTGTGGACTTGAGTGTGTATAAATACTTATAAAACCTGAGATTTTGACATTATTATTGTTTGTCAATTTGGATTACAGCACTATGTAGATGTTCCAACTAAAGAAGCTTTATTATACTAGAAACAACACAAACAAGAAAGGATGTGGTGTCATTATTCAGAACACTGTATAGTTGATTAAGATAAGATGAACAAAAAGTGAAAAATCAAATTCTCAGAGAAAAATCTAAACATGACATTTTACACAACAGGATAATGGGAAAGCCAGAAAAATAACCCTGTCTGCCGGAACACACTCTGTCTCATTTTCTGTTTTTGTTTTCAGGTCAAATATTATTGATGTTATGTGGGCTACTGTAAACTTTCATTATGTTCAAGCTAATGTTAATAATAATGTATTTTCTTTTGTATCAGCAAAAGAGCAACTATTACTAAGTTATTCAAATATGAAAAAATGTTTTTCTTTTTACTATAGAAAAATGCAGATAACTGACAAAATATTGTTGTATTGGTTCATTTAAGCCTCATTTAAGTCTCTTTAAGAAGAATGTTCAGATTCAAAAATTAACCCAAACATTTTCATGTCATCATGAGAAACATTTAAGGTTGTCAGTTTCCCACATATGCAACAAGATCTTTAATCATGCTTTCTAATTTGAGGTGCAGTCTTGGATTTCAGAGGTTAGAGCTTTGAAACTTTGGACTCTGCCAGCTTTCCTCTCACTTTTGGCAGGTTATTAGAAGAGTTAAGCTTAAGAGACAAGTTTCACTCAATTGCCCCTGACATAAGATTCAGAACTGACATGCAACCCTAATTCTAAACATCTCAAAACACCCTATGGACACAATGGACGACATTTTTTGAAAATTTGACTTGGAGTGTCTCAAATACCTGTAAGATCCATTGTCAGTTATGGTACTCTGTTATCTGTTGTGTATTTTAACTACAAAAAGCAACAAGTCTGTACTTGGAATGAATATAAACTGTCTTGACTTTCTTGTCTATGCTTGGTGTAATTAGAAATACAGAATTTCACCAGAATTTTTGTCTTGTACATCACAGTCTAACATCAGACACAATTGTTTGTGTCTATTTAGTCCCTTTCACTATCTTTCAAAAATCTGAAACAAATGTTATGTTTTACAACAAACTGAACACTTATAATGATCCCTTTTCTCAGTTCCACGAAGTCATAGAAAAACACAGGTTGAAAGGAATGTCTCAAATTTGGGTTGTCGAAATGTCTGCTAAGAGCAGAACCAAGTCAGTAAAAGCTGTTTGGGGCCCTGGGCAGTCAAATGTTGAGTATCTCCAAAGATCAGGTTGTCTCACTGGGCAACCAGCTATAGGTTTTGACCAACTTTACAACACATTTTTTTGCTCAGCTCATGATTGATTTGTTGCATCATTTTGTCACACACACACACACACACACACACACACACACAAAAGTAGATTTAAATGCTGAATATAGAATTAGTTGTTCATTCTTGGAATTAAATACCCAAATGATGTAATGACCTAAGTTTAGGTACCCAAATCACTTACAAGGACAAATCAAAACATTTATTTTTTTAAAAAACCTGTAAAATATGTCCAGAAAAGTTGCAAAACTATCATTTTTATTTGGATGAATTCACTGTTCCTGTGCTCTGATTGTGCATAGATTAACCAGGTGCACAAAGAGTGAGTCACTGGAGAATCAACATTTGTTTGTTTCCTTTTCCTTTCCATTTCATGGATGGATGATAAAGGAAGTTATTCTGTTCTTATACTCCAAACAAATATTTATATATTTCTTGAAGCAGAAAGTTGGGTCTTTTCTTGTGAAACCTTCTACTGCTATTTTTATTCTTTCATAATTTATATTATCCTCTTCCTTCCCAGGAATCTTTCTTCCTTCTCCATCAGGAGTTCTCAGTAGAGAACTTCCCCTTACTGTGCTACTTATTAATAATTCTAGTTTGACTAAAAGAATAAATAGAATCATGGAATCATAGAATATCCCGAGTTGGAAGGGACCCATAAGGATCATCAAATCCATCTCCTGGCACCGCAAACGTCTACCCAAAATTTTAGACCATGTGACTAAGTCCACAGTCCAATCGTTTTTAAAATTCAGATATGCTTGGTGCAGTGACTGCTTCACTAGGGAGCCTGTTCCAGTGTGCAACCACAAGAGATGAAGAACCTATTCCTGATGTCCAACCTAAATTTTCCCTGCCTATGCTTAACACCATTCCTGCGGGTCCTTAACACCAGACCTGCGGGTGATTACGGAGAATAGGTCACCTACCTCTCCACTCTCCTTCGCGAGGAAGTTGTAGACTGTGATGACGTCTCCCCTCAGCCTCCTCTTCTCCAGGCTGAACAGGCCCAGTGACCTCAGCCACTCCTCATATGTCTTCCCCTCTAGGCCCTTCACCATCTTCGTCACCCCATAACAACAAACTTGTGAATTTATGAACACTGTTATAGACACCTGTTATATTTATATAAGTAGAAAATTATAGGGGTTTTAATTTAAACATAATATGTATACAGTCACCCGTATTCTAACATCTAAAGTATTTGTTTATTGTTGACATATGTTATTATGTTGTATGTATGTTATTCCCCTTCTGTTCTAGTTTTGGGTACTGTACTTAGATTGCCCTATGGAATACATCTTTTCCACTGTACTGTCTCCCTCAGTGCAGTCTTCTGTTGAACTGATTCTGTTGTAGGGAACAAAACCTATTTTCTTCAGTCTTTTTGAACATATTTAATTTCCAGTATTTTTCACACTGACCTTTCTTTTGGCTTCCCTGTTTCTATGATATTCTTTCTAAAATAAATAACAAGGTTTTCTCAAGGCATACTTCACCTTGCAAATTATATGAGTGCTATATCTCCTGTAATTTGCATTCAGTGCATGATCTGTATTATTTTTATTTAATATTTGAAACATTTCAGATTTTGCCCACCTCAAATCTTTTTCATCTGAATTTTAAAACACATTATTATTATTTATTTATTTATTATTTTTTCAGTTTCTACTCTCTGTTTCATCTTTTGAACCTTGAGTTAGATGAACCATTTTTCATTTCATTGCCCAGTTAGTATTTCACTGTCCTTTATAATAGTCAGCTCCCACTCTGCAGTGTATTTACTTCATATTCCTTCTTTCAGTTAAATTTTCTTCACCAGCATCTTTCTTTCTTCCATTCTGATGAGAATATAAAGGTCTGCATTAACAAAAATACAATGATTCCAGATTTGTGTAGCATGAGAGATCAGAATCTATCGCCTTTATCATAGTACTTCCTTGTGGTTATATTGTAGTCGTCATCTGATTTAATGCACAACAAAATGTTTTTAGTGTCTGTTTCATCTTGGCCCTTTCCTAATTACTACCTAATTACCTAATTACTACACATTTACTGACCACTACAATTACAATGAATATAACTGGTCACCTTTGCAAATGACAATAATAGTTTAACATGTGGAATACCACATGAGAGAAGCTGGTCTGGAGAACAAATCTTATGAGGAGTGGCTGAAGGAGCTGGGATTGTTCAGCCCAGAGAAAAGGAGGCTTAGGGGCGACCTTATCGCTCTTTATAAGTACATTAAAGGAGGCTGTAGCAAGGTGGGGTCTGATCTATTCTCCCACGTGCCTGGTGACAGGACAAGGGGGAATGGGCTAAAGTTGTGTCAGAGGAAGTTTAGGTTGGATATTAGGAAGAATTTTACTGAAAGGGTTGTTAGGCATTGGAATGGGCTGCCCAGGGAAGTGGTTGAGTCACCATCCCTGGAGGTCTTTAAAAGATGTTTAGATGTATAGCTTAGCAATATGGTTTAGTGGAGGACTTTTTAGTGTTAGGTCAGAGGTTGGACTAGGTGATCTTAGGGGTCTCTTCCAACCTAGATGATTCTGTGATTATGTGAGACATTTCAAATATTGTCACTTTACTAGTGTTTTATGTCATTTCACAGTCCTTGAATTCTGGCTTGTATGTTAACGTTTACCCAAACACAGAGTCTTAGGCTGAGCCCAGTGGAAAATTATACCTTTTTACACTATGAATAACAAACATATTATCTTAATCTGAAAGCGTCATAGAGACTACTGAATTTCAAGTGTTGTTGTGAGGGTTTGTTTTTATTCCTGGAGTTGAATATTCCCATATCAATCTGAGTATTACGACAATACTTTTTCTTGTTTATTTTATAAAGCAACTGAATAGTGATCCATAGAAAATATCAGATCTGATTTGAACTTTGGATGACTTGGTGGCTGAGACAGATTTAAGGCACCTATGTGCTCCCTGATAATCTAGAAATTAAGATAGAGTCTCTACAGATAGTGAATCATTTTAGGATTTTGTTTGTTTGTTTTAACACTATCAGTAGAAAAGTAAAATCCTGTAATATATGTGTAAAATTGGAAATATGGGATGCTTTTGTCCAAGGAAGCATATGATGAAAAAGCATGAACAGATTTGAATAGAATTTTCTTTAAACATTTTTATTTGCTTGTAATTGCATTTTCATAACTGTATTTCAGATTCTCCTAATTTTATTAGCATTCTTCATCAATACCATGAACTCGTCTGTATGCTGTTGTCTGTGCACCTGTCTATTTTGTTGGACTTCCATTACACTTGCTACTTAAATATTTTAGCAATGAAAGAGGGCACATGATGCACTTACCAAGTTTGCCCTTGTTTAATAAAATACAAATACAATTTCCAATACAAAATGAGTTCATAATGACAGAACAACACAAAACCAGTGTCTACTGTTCAGAAAGTATACTCTCACCACCCAGATTGAATCTGTAAAAACATCACTTGGGAGAAATTTCCAATCAATTAAAATTATCAAAACTCTATTAACTCCTAGTGTTTGTTCTTCCTGTGGCTGGCTTTTGTTAATCAGAAACATTTCTGTTACTCATTACTTCTTATTATTTTTGCAGAGATTTAATCAAAATGAAATATGTAAAGTTAAAACAGGGCAAATACTTAAAAGTAATGTGAATCACAGTCAGTAATGAATGACTTATACATTTCTAATATTAATTAGAAATTTGGGTAGGACAAAGGTGATGTGCTTGATGGCACACAAGCAGAATCAGATAGTAGAAAGCAGTTTAAAAAACAACAAAAACAAACAAACAAACAAACAAACATGAATTTGATTTTGGAAAAAGAGTTAGTTCTAAGTATACTGCAGACAAAAATGGGTAAATAAAAATTCTCACCCCACACTCATTTCACTTTCTTGCGCACATCAAAAACATGTCTGAGTAAGTTGTATGAGAGGATATTAACTACCTGGGAAGATTAGAAAGGAAAGAAGGGAAATGGGACTTAACATTTGCTGCAGATCTGAGGGCAATAACCTGTTAACAGACAGTAGCAGTAGTTATTCATTCTGCATGATGAACGGTGTTGAACAGCTATGTTCAACTTGGCCTAAATGCCTGTTTAGTCCATGAGTTTGGGATTTGTCTGTCATAATTTATCTGTCTTTAGGACAGAAGAATGGTGAGTGGTGTTGGATTGTTGCACGCTGAGGACAGTTCTGGTTTCATCACCACTGCACTTGTCCAGTTCTATCACTGCTACACTTCATTCAATTATTCAGTTCCATCAAAATTCATTCTTCACTAATCTGGGTGACTCTTACTGTAAAACCATTTATATGGCATATAGAAACTATTAGTGATAGCACACAGGATTATATAATAATTAACATAGTACAATTATTTCCCAAAATCAAATTGGCTATTCTTTCCCAAAATCAAATCCCCTTGTGGTATACATCAGCCTTCCCCATTTTCTCACATTATCCATCAAGTTCAACCAAGCAAAAGTAATCCCACAAAGGGATTTGCCTTTGCCCAAAACAGGAATAACCGTAGTTTAGGGAATATCTACACATCCTTCACATTACTTTGTGCATCATGAGAAGACAAACGGTTGTGATGCCAAATGAAAATTTTCAGATGTTCTTTCCACAACCTTGATCTATAGTAGCAACACAAAGCAAGAAATAGAATTTTATGACCTACATTTTTTTTTTTTTAATTTTATCGCTAATCCAACTCTTAATGGATTTACTCCAAAACAAAATTTTTCCATTAGTCCCTATTAATATCCAAATACTCACTGATATTTAATGCACTGAGCAGCAGCATTCAATGCATAATGCAGCCTACGAGCACTAGACAAAACGAGAAAAATGAATAAACAGTTATGTCTAAGTCAATGTCTGCAATTTGTTTAGATTAATAGTTCAATACAGGTCTTCTGATTGTTCTCAGTTACTGGACTTCAGATTGAATCACGGTTCTCAGTTACTGGACTTCAGATTGAATCATGGAGATTCAACTTGGAGATTACAATGTTCCTCTTAGATGAAACTAAACCAGATGATGCATCCCAGAAGGACACCTAATGCACTGTTGGCATTACTGAACATTCATCTCTTAGGATCAGGCAAGAGCTAATCTGCAGACTCTCCCCTAAAATGTAGATGTTGAACACTGGATATTCAACACCATCTGTCTTCCTCTGTAGATCTTTTTCTCCAGGGCCAAACTAAATTCTAATATAGACATATTCTAAGATTTTTGTTTTTTTTCTCCCTCTGTTCCTTTGGCCCAGTCCCTTAGCATCTGTTTCATCTTTCCACATATTAGAGGTACAGTCTCTGTGTTACATTATTTTTAAACTGTATCCATGCATAAAGAAATTTTTGGGGTCACTGAAGGCTAAAAGGTTGTATGTGCTGCTCGCAACATTTAGCAGATTGTAAGCACCTGTTAGTTGGCTAGTCCATCAACCCATGTAGTCCTACTGGCTGGTCCATCCAGTGTGTGTAACTCTTTGTTCCTCAGCCATAATAATATAAAGTGTTCTTCACAGATGGCTGGATAATCAGCATACACTGATGCTATTTTGAGGAGGATTAGCAGCAGAAGAAAATGGCATCTGTGTTCTTTTCCAATAATGTTGTTATGAAACTCATGCCACTGTTACCACTTCCACAACTTGTCCTATCTGAGGCAATATAAGAAAAAAGAAAGGGGCACTATGGAGCACCACGAGTTCAATGGGAAGTTGTCAGATATGCTGAAGTAAGGTCAGTAGTATCCCGTTTGCTCATTTGAGTGTGTATTCTTTCCTAAGACTTTTTGTTATTCTGGACTCTATCTTCATTTATCTCATGTTTTGTTTTGTAGGGGGTCTATTTTGCTGTTGATATTGTTGTAGTTGTTGTTTGTTTGTTTGATATAAAACAAAAGTGCATTTAAACCTTTATTTTTTGGTGTGGAATGAAATTCTTGCCTTTGAATTCCCAGGTATTTTATATTCACAGGTACCACAGAAATGCTTTTTATTATCTAATATACCTACTGTTATGTAATAATAACTAGTATTGCGTAATAACATGTACTGGTTTTACCTTGCTAGGCAGTTGACTTCCACCACAACCGCTCTTTCAGTCCCCCTCCTCAGAAGAGCAGAGTAAGAAGAAAAGGAAAGAAACAACTCATGGGTTGAGATAAGGATAATTTAATTAAAGGAAAAATAATTATTAAGGGAAAATTATTAGTAATTAAATAATTTAACTAAAGGGAAAGGGGAAAGGGGGAAAACAAACAAACAAACTAAAACCAAGAAAAGACCATGTGGAAGTGCAGAGGAAATAAATTTCTCTCTACTTCCCACCAATGGGCAATGCTTGACCACATTCTTGAAGCAGGGCCTCAACGCATGTAGCCGTTCAGAACGAACGGGAGGACATTTTCACAATGAAAGCACCTTTTCTCCCCCTACCCCCCTTCTTCCTTTTCCCACCTTTTATTGCTGTGTGACATCATATGATATGGAATATCCCTTTAGTCAGCTTAGGTCAGCAGCCCTAATGATGCAGTGCCAGCACTGCTCAGCAATAGACACAACATTGGTGTGATACCAGCAGTGTGATACCACTACTGTTCCAGCTACAAGTGCAGAGCACAGCATTGTATGGGCTGCTGCAGGGAAAGTTAACTCCGTCCCAGCCAGACTCAGTACAATAACAATTGTTAACAATAATAATAATACCTGCCCAAGACAGAATTGTTAAGCAGTAAATGCCCATTAAATCTTGACAATTTTCTTATAGTTCCATTGAGGATTCTGACAAATAAAATGAGATATAATTACTTTAATAAGTCTTGATAACTCATTGCTACAGTCACTGTTTTTAAAGGTACACAGCAAAAATCTATATTTGAATTCCTGTGTAGTGAAAATGTAAAGATTTGTGACATCTCCAGACATTTTTTTCAGTTTTCAGTTTACTCCATATGATTACATATAACAAAATAGTTTTTGTTTTTGTTTTTTTTTCCAGACACTGAAAGAGATTGTTTAACATATTAATGACCTCTTTTAATATGCCCATCAACATGGAAAAAGAGCAGTGTAGAAGTTAAAACTAAAGAAAGAAGACAAGCAGAAAAAAAGAAAAAAAAAAAGAAAAAAAAAAAAAGAAAAAAAAAAAAGAAGCATCTGACAGTAGTTAAAAGTGTATGTACTGAAAAATACTTTGCTGTGCATAGTAACCTAAATACATAATGGAGCTCTATACTCTGAACACAAAGGCAGGGTAGCCAGCTAGTCCTATTTTCATTTTAAACTCCTGTTAGTCTGGGGTTAAATACTGTGTCTCTACATTTTATTTTATGCAAAGCATAAGGAGCATCCAATTGGTCTTTATACCAACACATATATCAGGTTTTGTAGAAAAGCATACATGATTTCATCACTGGTTTGCTCAGTGGGCTGTGGGAGATGGTACAGAAATGCCAAGGGCACTGGAAGCCTTGGTGTTACAACTCTTTCAGCTCTTCATATGCATGACCATATAATTCTGCTGGATAAGTGAAAGGTATGAATATAATAATCCTCGTCATTATTCTCTCAAGAAATCTGGATCTGCAGTTGTATCAGATCCATGAAAAGGTCAAAAGACCTTTGGAGGATTTCATAAATAGGAAAACTTTTGTTTGGTACTTAATAACAACTACTTATCAGAGAATCACAGAATGACAGAATGGATGAGGCTGGAAGGGTCCTCTGAAAGGAGGTGGACCCTCTGGAAGGGTCCATCATCTAGTCCACCCCCTCCGCCAAACAGGATCACCTAGAGCACATTGTGCAGTATGACATCCAGGTGGGGTTTGAATATCTTCAGAGAAGGAAAGTCAGCATTGTTTTCTATTATGCTTTCATGGAAGTAAGCTGACTTCCTTCTCACCTTCTTCATATAATCAGCAGGACTGAGATCTTCTCTAGTGAATATAGCATTCTAACTTCTTGTGTTATACCTCTGATATGAATTGAAATGGAAAATAACTGTGAATTTTCTATCTGAGTTGGTATTTGTCATTTTGTGTTCTGATGCACACATAAAAAAACTTTTTCTCTATTTTCTCTTTGTATTCATATTTCTTACACCACAAAAAGTGGTTTTGAAAAAATAAACAAACAAACAAAAGCTATTGTGATGTTGTTCTTTTTTTTTTTTTTTTTTTTTTTTTTTTTTTTTATCTGTAAAAATACTGATATTTCATGGAGTTTTATTTTGCAGCCAAACCATAGACGGAGGGCTTTAGATGGATAACATTTCAACTAGTTAATCACTTGTTGATGAAATACTGAAGCATTAAATATATAACATAATATATTTGGAGACTATGGTTCCTATTGCAAAAGAAACTCTGAAATTTCATATATAAAAAATTAAATCAAAAGCTCTTTAAGGATCTGGTTGCTGAAATATCTACTGATTTGACAAAATTTTGTTTAACTAAATGATCAGAAAAAAAAAAGGAAAAACAAACAAACAAGCAAAAAAAACCATTGCTGAAGAAGATCTACCTCTAAGCAATTCTAGTGTTGATAACAGTCTGCAAACCTCATAAGATGAGGTTTACAGAAATGACATTAAAGGAACTAGTGCAAATAGAAAAAGTCTCTGAGAAGATCTTTTTTACCAAATTATTAGGTATAAAACAATTCAAAGAGATGAATGAATATTCAATGAAATGAAAATTCTATATTAAAAAAAAATAATAATATTTTTCCCTTTATTAATTAAATTAATTTGCTAAATAACTTGCTTAAAACAGAATTCCTTTAACAAAGGGAATGTGTTCCTTCCTTTAACAAAGGGAGTGCTCCCAGAGCTCAGCTGGATCATCTCAGAATGACTGAAGACTTGGTTCTAGCCTGTAGTGCCCTAGTGGTGGCAGAATCATGAAATTTCCCCCACCACAGGAGTGAAGAATAACTTCTGAAGGCTGCATGCAGAAAGAAAAGCAGCTTAAAACCTGTGGCTGGATAACACCATCAATCCTTTAGAACAAGAGTTCTCGTCCAAAGTTCCGGGAGGTAGGAAAGATAAGAAATGAATTTTTACCAGCAGTGGTGATAGAAACATGGTATAAAATGCAGAGACCACTTTTGAAATATTGACTGGTACTGTGGTATGTCATGTTGCCAGTGGATACTAATACTATATTCATGGGAAATATTTCCTTATCTTATGTTTAGGAGACTTAGTAAAGATTATCTCAGGATCTCCTAAATGCAGGAAAGTCCATGTGACATAAATTATTTTACAATCCAACCCTAGAAATTTGGAGAGCTGCCAAAATATGATTTTATAGTAACTTAGATTCACACGGTTGAAGTAGAATACTGAGAATATTTTTTTCCCCCAATGCATACCAGTGGACATTTCCATCCCTTTAACTTTAATTTTCTCTTCTTCACACCACAGAGCAGAGAGAAGCATATTAGCTGGTATTCATGATAAAAAGCCTAATTTAGGATTCACAACATTCACTTGCAATATGTTTGGTGATTTAGTCAGGATAGAGGTGTCTAGAGAGTAAATCTACAGCTGTTGGAACATGTTGGAATACTGGGTGAAAACAAGCTATTAAGTACAGCTCAAAAGTAGAAGGAACTAAGGCTCCAAAGTTTTCTTACTGTGGCTATCTAAATCTGCATATGAAACAAGCCAGAAAAATAATTTAACTGTTAAGGCCATCAACCAGTTCTACATAAGTGTACCTTGCAACTGCACAAGGCTCCACTGTGTTCATGGTTGTCTGAATTTAACAGAGGGTAATTTTGGAATCAAAGGTCAATTTTTTTTTTAATACTTCTTTTATATATATTTACTTAATTGTTCCATAAAAGTGTCAATCAGGATGCAGAAATAGTGTAGAGGAAGAAATAAATGAAAGATATACTGACCTAAAAGTTCTAGGAACAGTTTCTTTTTTTTTTTTTTTTCCCTTAAAATTACTGACTATTCCAGTTTCAATTGTTTTTGCCTTTGTTGTTGTTTTTTGTTTGTTTTGACATGGTG
Source organism: Anas acuta (assembly GCF_963932015.1). Taxonomy (NCBI): domain Eukaryota; kingdom Metazoa; phylum Chordata; class Aves; order Anseriformes; family Anatidae; genus Anas; species Anas acuta. The sequence continues at coordinate 142,391,928 of NC_088980.1, forward strand.
ATTTCCTCTGCCTAGAAAAAAAGCAATAATTTGTGACATTCTTTCAAAAACAGTTTTTTCCTTGCACCCTAATACTTACACATACAAAGTAAAGGAGCGCCATGCTTCCTATTCATCAGAAATGTTTCAGGTTTTTACTTTTAGATAAAATATGTATGAGATGATCACACATGTCTAAGAGGTGACTTGTTTATTTCAAACAGTGAATCAAAGACTAAAAATCAACATAATAGTGTATTTTCTTTAGGGGGAGTATGCATTATTTCAAATTATCTGAATAAAATGAAATTAAAAGTGGTTTAAAAATTTGCTCTCAAATGCAGTATCTTAATATTTTTAACATTCATTATAGACTGTTCAAAGTATAATAAATACAAAAATCTTTTTATTTGATGTCATACTTGATGTTTTCTCTTTTAGTGTGCTTTGATTAAATACTTGAGTTGTAATAGCCTTACAAAGTAAATTTTCAACTTTACCCAGAGTGCCATCTAATGGTACTGTTGTCTCAAATGGATGGGGGAAAAACAAAACAAAACAAAACAAAACAAAAAAACTTTATATTGAAGATTTCATTTCAAGATACAAATAATGAATTATATCACTGTGTGTTTGAATGCAGCCATTGATTTGTTCAGCTAGTAGAACAGGTCAAGCTGTAGTGATCCAACCTCTGTACTATTTTCTCATGGGTTTATTTGTCAACAACACAAATTCTACTTTAGTGAAACAATAAGATTACAATATTTAGGAAGGCATGGAACTGAAATAAGAATAGTGGTAGGACAATCTGTGTCCTTTCTTTCATCCTCCTTTTCTATTCTCTTTTGGGTTATTAGCATTTACAGTAATTTTGTTTGTTGACTTTAATGCAGCAAAGAGTTTAGTATTAAACACAAACTTAAATTCAGCTGCAAGGATGTATGTAATTGAAGATACAGGATAATCCTAGAATCTTAACTTTCCAGACTTGATTTGTTCTATGGATTTCATATATGTGGCATCTTTAAAGATGACTATTAATGATGACATATGGTTCCAGCTAGTGCCTACAATATATGTCTAATGAATTACTTCAGTTTTGCACTTGACTTGAAGTCTGATGTTTTGTTAGAGCTTGCACTGACTGTAAATCTTAACTATACTAACTCTCATAGTAACATGGCAAGTGCACTTCACTGTGAGACAAAACTTAGCTTGAAAAGCCCTGTACAATATAAAACCTTGGCCTCCATTTACTTTTATTGTAAAGTCAGAGAGATCTGAATTCATCTCACAACTGATTCTGGTCTCAAAGAAAAAAAAAATGCAGTGCTAATAATGTACACTAGTCCCCAGATAATGGTTTAGAAAATGAATAGTTTTTTTATCATATTCAATTTTATTCTTTTCAGTAGAAGATGTACATTGTTGAGATTGAAAAGGTACAGCAGAGGGCAAACAAAATTATTCAGGTTCTGCAGGTCTGCATTACAAAGAAAGATTTGCCTGGTTAGTTTAGAAAATAGAAGTCTAAGCAAAGATCTTGTGGATGGGGAAATAAGATTTCAAAAGAAACAAACACACTGACACTAACATACTCACAGTGGTTAATAAGAAACAGTGGGGGGAGACAGTAACTGGCCTGAATGACAGAAAATGGCAAATTGATCCAGACATTGTACCAAATACTTGGTATTTGTGCCAAATACTTACACACATTCAGTAAAATAAAACAATTCACTGAAGTAATAGACACACAGAAAAGCCAAAAATGAAAGATACCCTGTTGATGTTGATACCCTGTTGATGTGACAGCAATGTACACTAATCTGTTGCACACCAAGCTGTTATGAGAATGATCACATAGATGCCAACAAGAGCTGGACAAGAAATTGCATATTTATGGTAATCTTAAGCTTCTTTGACTAACCTATCATGTCTTTTATTGGTACTTATAAAGCAAAGGAGATGATTAATCTTTCAAGTGTGAGTAATTTACTTAAGTAAAAATGTGAGCATAAATTTGTATCCTATGTGCATGTTAAAGCATTTTCATCCCTCAAGCACTCCCATTCATTTTAAAATCAGCATATTGAGCTGGGAAAAGGCAAACAAAAAACACCACTTTTTTTTTTAACTTTTTTTTTTTTCTATCAGTAATTAACTTCGGGTCTCAATAGCTTTCATTTTCTCTCTTTGCAATATAAGGGTAAAATTTTTACAAATCACAAAAGGTTTTGATTTTTTGATTTTGAAAAATTCCTGATGTCCTACAAGAGGAATGTATTCTAAGTTTTGTTTCAGGTATCTCTCCAAACTGAAAATTTCCTAGAGGAAAAAGGAAATTTTACAGCTCTTGCACTGCTTATCTAAAACAGCAACATATAGTAGACAAGCCCATGTTCTGAGCTTACTGTATCCATTCAAATCAATTAGATTTAGTGAAATTTTCTTAGTGAAAAAACCTACAATCTACCTCACAATATTATATTAAATAAAGTAGAAGGAGACCAGTTTTGATATTACTTCATTCATATATTACATCCATATATTTTGGAAATGACTGGATCTCACTTTGTTGTGAGTCCTGAGTCCTTTGTCTCAGGTCAGTTCATTGGCTCTTCTAAGTAAACAAGGTGGGGAACTCCTAAACCATCCAGAGAATTAATAACTAAGTTTACTGCACATACACAAAGGTGCAGCCCTCATACCCTACTAGACCTCAGTTGTAGCTTAAATTCTGAAGATTTTGTCACTATATTGTCCAGAGAGAGAAGGATGATGAAATTAGTAGTAAGAGATCCAAAAAGCAGACAAACATTTCATATTGGCTGGATGGCTGCAGACAAAGATGTGGTCAATGCCTCTATGTCCAAGTGGAGGCCACTGGTGAGTGGTGTCTCAAGGGTCTATCTTACAACTAATACTGCTTCATATCTTTATCAATGACATAAGCAGTGGGAATGATGACACAAAGCTGAGTTGTGCAATTGATGCTGCAGAAGGAACGGATGCCCCCCATCCAAAGGGACCTGGGCAAGCTTGAGAAGGTTCAACAAGTGCAAGTGCAAGGTTCTGCACCTGTGTTGGAGCAATCATAGAATGGCATGGGTTGGAAGGGACCTTAAAGATGTATCCTGGGCTCCATCAAAAGAAGTGTGTCCAGCAGGTCAAAGGAGGTCATTGTCCCTTTGCTCTGCCCTCATGAGGTTCTGCTTGGTGTACTGCATCCATGTCTGGAGCCTTCCAGCATAAGAAGGATGTGGAACTGCTACAACAGGTGCAGAGGAGGTCCACAAAGATGCTCAGAGGACTGGAGCACCTCTCCTGTGAAGAAAGGATGAGAGAACTGGGGATGTCCAGCCTGGAGAAGAGAAGGCTCTGGGAAGACCTCATTGTGGACTTTCAGTACTTAAAGGGTCTTATAAAAGAAAGGAGTTCAACTTCTTACTTGGGCAGATAGTGATAAGACAAGGGTAATGGTCTTAAACTAAAAGAGGAGAGATTTGCATCAGATGATAGGAGGAAATTCTTCACTCAGAGGGTGGTGAAGTACTAGAACAGGTTGTCCAGAGAAGTTGTAAATGCCCCATCCCTGTCTGTATTCAAGGTTATTTTGGATGGGGCTTTGAGCAACCTGATCATGGGGAGGGTGGCATCCCTCCCCATGGCAGGGAGGTTGGAACTTGGTGATCTTTGAGGTCTCTTCCAACCCAAGCCATTCTATGATTCTGTGATTCCATATTCTATGATTCCGTGATTCTATAATTCTATGACATCAGAGATACCACTATTAACACCTATTTCTCATTCATTCCTATACACTAATCTCCTTTGCTCAATTTGTCCATCAAGAAAGTCTGATAGATTCATAGTTTTTTGTGTTGAACAACAAATCAGTGCAGTGTATCTCTTTGTAACACTTTCCCAGTGTAAACAGTACGAAACTTGAAACTTAGATTCAATGGCAGTTTCCATGTACAAAAAATGTTCCCTTTCTATATAGCATAAAAGGAACTATTTCTAAGTTCATACTGTAACGGTGAAGATGAACAGTGATGAGATGACTATTTAGGAAATCTTTTCTACTAATAATATCTGCATGGGAGTAAAAGGAACAGTTTAAATATGTGTCTTCACAGAAGAACATACAAAAAAATGAACATTTTCTTGTTCAAGCGAAGCACGAACCTCATGAGGTTCAAGGAGGCTAAGTGCAAGGTCCTAGGCCAGGGAAATCCCAAACACAACTACAGGCTGGGTGGAGAATGGATTGATAGCAGCCCTGATGAGAAGGACCTGGGGGTGTTCGTTGATGACAAGCTCAGCATGAGCCAGCAATGTGCGTGTGCAGCCCAGAAAACCAAATGTATCCTGGGCTGCATCAAAAGTAGTATGTCCAGTAGGTCAAGGGGGGTGATTCTCTCCAATTGCTCTGCTCTCATAAGGCACCACTTGGAGTACTGCACTCGGCTCTGGGGCCCCCAGCACAATAAGGACATGGAAGTGTTAGAACGAGTCCAGAGGAGGGTCACAAAGATGATCAAGGGTCTGGAGCACCTCTCTTACAAAGACAGGCTGAAAGAGTTGGGATTGTTCAGCCTGGAGAAAGGAAGGCTTCAGGGAAACTTTATAACAGTCTTCCAATGCCTAAAAGGGGCCTACAGGAAAGCTGGAGAAGGACTCTGTCAGGGAATAAGACAAGGAGTAAAGGTTTTTAAGTAAAAGAGGGGAGATTTAGATTATACATAAGGAGAAATTTTTTTATTCAGAGGGTGGTGAGGCACTGGAACAGGTTGCCCAATGAAGCTGAGGATCCCCATCCCTGGCAGTATTTTGGGTTTTTGAGCAAACTAGTCTCATGGAAGGTGTACCTTCCCGTGGTGGAGGGGTTGGAACTAGATGATCTTTAAGGTTTCTTCCAATCCAAACCACTCAATGATTCCATAATTCTATGAAAACAAGAATGTGCTGTTCTGGATGAATGCTCAATTAATAAAAAGCTCCATCATAAATGAAGGGGTTTATTGAATGTAGTAGGTCACATTTATCCATGGTATAATAATTTTGTTGTGATACACTAGCATGACATCAGCCATGCTCTTTTCATACGTATTTATTTAGTCAATCAACACAATAATATTCCATTTGCATCTTATTATAGATGTTACATTAGAAACAAACCCAGGAGATTATCAAACTTACAGTGGGGTACAGAAAAAAATATGAACATTATTCTCCAATGAAAACTGCTAAAGCTGCAAGGACTGAGGGATCATATTTCATCAAAGCAATAAGAGCCTCATGAGGATCCAGCTACCACTTTCACCTGTTTCAGTCTTTAATTTTGAATATAGTAGACCTCTTTCCAAACCTATTTAATGTTTATTTTTCTCATAAATCTTTGTTATTTTTATTTTTATATTCTGATTTGTAATTTCTACAAAGGTGCACACAGATGTAAAAGGTGAGAGGGAAAAGAACCCACATATTTTAACAAGCTTTTAATGTTGATCACTTGGGTATCTCTAGTATTATGATTACGACATATATGACAGCAGCTGAGGTCCTAAATAACAGAATATTAAAATAAATAAATAAATAAATATTGTGGAAAGTAAGATGATTCTTATGTAAGTATAATGTATTGATTCCCAGATGCACTTATACATCTGCTATATACTCAATTCGGAATTTGTAGTTTGTCCACTTAAAATTATTATATAATGCTTATCATTTTTCTTGAAAATGCTTGCAAAGATCATTTTGTCTGCTGGATTTTGATTTTTTCCCTTTCCTGTGAATATCCTGATTATAGGGTAAAACAGCAGCTAAGACTTTTGCCACAGACTTTTGTCTGACTTCTTGGTGGAAATAATTTCCTGTTGAATTTTTTTTTCCTAATGTTTTCTTCTCCATAGTGACTCTCCTATATTGACTAAATTCCCAAATCTTCTTTCATTGTTTTCACAACATTCTTTGAACATCCTTATTTAATTGTCCCCTTTACACAGCATAGTGCATGAGCTTTTTGTTTGTTTGTTTGTTTGTTTGTTTTTAACATCTTAAATATTTCTGAAAATATCAGTTATTTTCTGTATTTTGGAGACAACTGAGGGAACTTTTTGTTGTTGTTGTTGTTTGTTTGTTTGTTTGTTTCCACAAACTACTTGATTTTATTTCTGTCAGAGCCATTGAGAAATGATGCTTGTGTTCAATAACGGTAAGTCTTACCTAAATTTCTTCAGTGTATAATAGATATGTGAACATGAGAATAGACAATTCTGTAAAGTCTGCAAATGTAATTCTGTAAGTATAAAATAGTGCTTATATTATCTTGAATATTTACTGTACTTATGAGACTAATTCTGAGCATAATGTTGATTTGATCAGATTGATAACAATATAACCTTAGCAATTTTACTAGAATAATTATTGATCTATGATTTATATAAAATTGGAAACAAGCTTCAGAAAGAAGTATTAATGATTTTGACATTGAAAGCCATATAAAAGTGTTTTGGATCTATTTTCCTCTGAAAATAAAAGTCAAAACAAGATCCCAACATTCACATGCTACTGCCATAAAAACATATTGTCTGCTCATCCATCCTGTTCATCACTTACATTTCCTCTTCATTTTGTTACCGAATTACCTCTGCATATCTCCCTGATAATCTCTATTAAACATTTATAGGTTAAATTAAAAAGGTTGAATTAAAAGGCAGGTATTGTTTATTCATTACTCTAAGCCTAATGATATTCATCTTTGTAGGTGGATGATTTTTTTCATTACCATAATGAAAGTCATCTGCTATTCATTCCCCACTCTCAGAATAATGTTCTTCATATGAGATAATTAAAACAGTTTAAAATGTAACATGACCATTTAGTATCTTTTTGAAAGTGTTTTCTGCTAAACCTAACCAAATGCCCAATTACAGAATCACAGAATTGTAGAATCACAGAATGACCGAGGTTGGAAAGGACCTCTGAAGATCATCTAGTCCAACACCCTGAGCAGAATCATCTAGAGCACATTGTGCAGGATGGCATCCAGGCAGGTTTTGAGTATTCCAAAGAAGGAGACTTCACAACCTCTCTGGGTAACCTATTCTAATGCTCTGTCACCCTCACAATAAAGAAGTCTCCCCTCATATTCAGCTGGATCCTCCTGTGCTTTCAGTTTCACAACCAAAGAGAGATCAGCTCTTGACACCCTCCCCTCACATATTTATGTACATTAACAAGGTCTCCCCTCAGTTTTCTCTTTTCCAGGCTAAACAGACCCAGCTCTCTCAGCCTCTCCTTATACGACAGGTGCTCCGGTCCCCCAGTCATCTTCATAGCCCTCCTCTGGACTCGCTCCAGTAGTTCTATGTCCCTCTTGTACTGGGGAGCCTAGAACCAGACACAATACTCCAGGTGTGGCCTCACCATTGCTGAGTAGAGGAGGGGGGATCACCTCCCTCGACCTGCCGGCAACACTCTTTCAAACGCAGCCCAGGATACAGTAGGCCTTCTTGGCCATAAGGGCACATTGCCGACTCATGGTCATCCTGCTGTCCACCAGGACTACCAGGACATGAATATTTGGAGATATGCTCTGGTATCCTTTGTTGAATAGTGTCTTACTCATCAAGATTATGAGCTGAACACAAATAAATTATGCATGGAGAACATATCTACCAATTTTGAACAAGAGAAACAGAGTATTGTTTCTGTGGAACATGCTACCTGTTATCAAAGAAAATATTTGGTAAATATTTGAGTGGATAAAAACTTAATATAGTTAAAATGTATTGACAATAAAATTTACATTTTCAGACGGATCTAAACCTAACAATATTTTTCTCATAAAGTACTTGGACATCTGTGTTTAATACCAAGGTCATTTTTCTTGTTGCTGTTGTCTCTGTAAAATTCATATGAATATTATTGTTATGGATTTATGAATGGATAAAATCTTTTATTGTTCATTCATATAACTACCCTATCAAAATTAATGTTTTCCTGTCTGTTTTACAAGAATATAGCTTACAGGATTTAAACGTTAAATTACCCATTTAAGTCTAATGAGACTGCTATCACCAGTAAAGTGAGACATATGTGGTACAATGCTTCCAATAAAAAAAAAAAAGTGATTATTACTGTGATGAGATAGGTAAATAGTATTTCTGGATTTTTTTTTCGCAGTTTTCAAAGTGAGATTCAAAGTAAAATAATATAAAGTATTATAACATAAATTCTACAAAAAATAAAATAAAATATAAAATAATATAAATTCTATGAAATAATATGTTATATTAAAATAATCATCACCTGAATCAGACATAAGTATTCAAAGCAGAATATGTGACAGATTTTAGTTCTGCATAAACTTTGTTTTGGCCTCTTTCAGAGAGGTGAATGTCATTCTATGTCCTTACCCAGGCAAAATTAACTGAGTTCTGTTGGGAATTTGTACTGATGAAAGGATTTAGATTTCTTCCTACTGAATATTTATGGTTTACTTTAGTAATTTAAACTTCAAGATAATGGTAAAGCATTTAGCTTTTATTTCTGTCACAGTATTTCTTGGAATAATTCCTAAAGCTTTAGTGAACTGGATGATTTTCTTCTCCAACGAGCTTCACTCTCTTGCCCCTCCTCCTAAACAAGTTTACAAAACCCTCAAACAAAACTACTCAGCTCAGACCTTCACATTCCCTTAAGAATCCAAACTAAAAGTTCCTTATAGCTTCTGGATTTGATGGGCTTATGTGCCAATTTGTAAAATATACTGTGGACAATCTTAAATTTCAACTCATTATCTGTTCTATATTGCCCAGTATGTTGAAAAATACTGAAAATTTCATAAAAATTTCTCTTTCTTCTTAAGGAGGAATCATAATTAAACATTCTTACAATGTAAAGTGTTCTATAATCACTCTATGCTGGTGTAACATTGACAGAGTATGTTAAGAAAAAGAAGGTTTATAGATAATTCTAAAATGGTAATGACTGTGCTATGCTGTTGTGTCTGTATGATGCAGAGTCCATTTCTGTACCTCACTGTTTTCCAACTATAAAATACAAATAAGGATTAGATGACAATGTATGTAAAAGTATGTATGTAAAGTTAAAGTATGTTCTGGTTGTTTTAAACTGTGTTAGCATCACAGAATATAAATCAGCAGTCTCTGGAAAGATGCTCCACAACAGTATATTGTCCTCTGCTATATTAACTGTGTAAGGAAAATAATTCTGCAATAAACTTCACAATTATGTTTAGTGCTAGGCAGCAGGTTGAGATAAAGGATTAGAGTGTTACTTAGCTTCATTTACTTCAGAATTTGCTTTAAAACCAAACATTTTGTGACATCACCATGGAATTACACTGCTAGTGCCTATGGCAGTGAAAAACAAAACAAACAAACAACAACAACAACAACAAAACAACAAAACAGAGAAACAAACAAGCAAACGAAATGATCTAGGGACTCCCCTGAAGTATAGCTATTCCTTCAGTTGTGCCCTGTCATAGGTGAATAAGCTACAGACTTAAATGAAGCGTGGAAACTTTGTGCATTTGAAAGGCACAAAAACAGAGAGACTACCTAAAGCCTTTAATTCATGGGGATGTTATGGAGGTTTTTGACACTGTCTCCCATAACTTCCTCATAGACAAGCTCAAGAAGTGCAGCCTAGATGAGTGGATGGTGAGGTGGATAGGCAATTGACTGGGTGGCAGAGCTCAGAGGGTTGTGCTTAGTGATGCAGAGTCTAATTGGAGGCTGGTAGCTAGTGGTGTCCCCCACGGGTCAGTATTGGGTCAAGTGTTACTCAGCCTATTCATCAACGACCTGGACGATGGAATGGAGTGCACCCTCGGCAAGTGACACAGAGCTTGGAGGAGTGGCTGATACCACAGAGGGTTGTGCTGCTATTCAGAGGAACCTTGACAGGCTGGAGGGTTGGATCATGAGGAACCTCATGAAGTTCAACAAGGGCAAGGGTCCTGTACCTAAGGAGAAATGACCCCAAGCACCAGTACAGTCTGAGTGTGGTGTAATGACCACACAGACACCAGGGTTTTTTAAGGATCAATAACTTCAACTACTACCACTTTACTGAGGACAGGCTCCATTCTTATACCATTAGCTCTACAAGCAGGACTTTACCACTAACTATTCATTGGTTAACAACTTTGCCCAGCAACAACAAACGTTTAGCAACTTCCATGTCTTAACAGTTGGAGAAAAGTAGTTTGAGATAGCAAGGCTCTCGTGAATCACCACTTCTTTGTTCCTTCTAACTTGTTTACATTCCTCACGGCCTCATCGTGACCAGTCCAATGTTGCCACCAACCGCAGGGTTTGTTGATCCCCATGGCGATAATCCCACAGCTGGGTGGTGACCTGTCGGAGTGTAACTCTGCAGCCAGGGACTTGGGAGTCCTGGTGGACAGCAGGATGACCATGAGTCAGCAATGTGCCCTTATGGCCAAGAAGGCCTACTGTATCCTGGGCTGCGTTTGAAAGAGTGTTGCCGGCAGGTCGAGGGAGGTGATCCCCCCTCCTCTACTCAGCAATGGTGAGGCCACACCTGGAGTATTGTGTCTGGTTCTAGGCTCCCCAGTACAAGAGGGACATAGAACTACTGGAGCGAGTCCAGAGGAGGGCTATGAAGATGACTGGGGGACCGGAGCACCTGTCGTATAAGGAGAGGCTGAGAGAGCTGGGTCTGTTTAGCCTGGAAAAGAGAAAACTGAGGGGAGACCTCGTTAATGTACATAAATATGTGAGGGGAGGGTGTCAAGAGGATGGAGCTGGTCTCTTCACTTGTGCCCAGCAACAGCACAAGAGGCGGTGGGCAGAAACAAATTCAGTTACCCGATTTTAGGGACCTAGCTCTAAAATGATTTATTTTCTTGAAGTTATATGTATTTACAAAATCTCTAACACCAACCTACACTTCCTTCTGCACAAAAACTAGAACTGCAATCCTTTTTGCAAACACATCACCTATCACTGTTCTAGAGATCAATCTGATGATAAATAGGTTACCAGAGTTGAAACGGTGTCTACTATATAAAGGGTATCAGCAGTGTCATGCTCTCCATACTGCTGTGCCACTACGTTTCAGTCCCGACGTTGCCCAGTGATGGAGGATTGAAACTCCTGTCCCTCACAATGTTTAAATCCATTCCAATCAGAAAGACAATTGTCAGAAAGACAATGGGAACTTTAGCAAGGTTTTACGTTGTTACAGACTCTTTACTGCTGATAGCTCTTTGACAGTACACATACTTCGAAGTCTGTGTTTGACTAGCAGTTTTTAATGGTGCCCTTGAAAAAAAAATAAATAAAAGCTGGTAATTATCATAAGTGGAAAGCAGGATGTGCAGAAGGTAGAATCTAAGTGCAAGGTATTAAATAGTGCTTTGTCACAAGAAAATATCAGCAACAGTGCTTTTCCTTAAAATAAAAAAATAATTAAAAAAATAAAAAAAATAATAATGTTCAACAAGAAAAATCTTGGTGATACCCACTAACAACTTTCAGACTGTGCACATTATTTAGACACTTCTTTGCTACCTGCAATTGACTATTTTGAAGTGGTAGGTGGTTATGTGTTCTGATAAATCCCTATTCCTTTGCAATTTATTTCCCCAGAGAGTATGGGTTAGGCACAGCAGCTGGCTGTCACTGTGACTTGCTTTTTACTCAGCTGTGCAGCTGAGCTGAATAAGGAACATGGAGAGAAAATCAGCAAAGTTGTCCAAAGTCAGTCAGTGCCACAGCTGTGACTGGAGCAGGGAACCATCATTACTCCCAGACTAACTGCTGCAGGAGTTGCATGGTTTTGTAAATTTTTGAAACTTTCTTTCTATTCTGTTCTTCTAAATTACTGTATATTGCAACTTATACGCTTTTTGTATACAAGACTCTGCTCAATGTTTCCAGAATACAAAAACTAAGACTTGTGAATTCACTGGAAAACAGTAAAATGGATCTAACTTGAGGATAAAGACATGGAATAGGGGACAAAATGGATCATAATTTTTAATGCTTTTCTCAATGAATAGTGGTCTATTTTCATGGTATTGTAATTAATTTGTTTTAAATAATATAATTTCAAAAATCCTAGTCATATATGTAATGAAAGCTCATGTTCAAATAAAGACTTATAGTTCTTTTTTAAATAGTGTGATAACAAATTGACAATTTCCGAGAAATCATAGCTTGAGATGAATTTTTGTGATCATAACATATCCCCAGATGATATGCTGATATTTCTTTACAAGTAGTGAAAGTGTGTGGTTATTTCACTTCTCACTTTACTTTTCTAGAACTACTTATACAACTGTGGCTTTGACATTAACTGCATGACATACACTATCACCTTAAGATTTATTTATTTATTTATTTATTTACTTGAAGAAAACCTGCTACTTCGAGCAAGTCGAGATATATCTGCTTAAGGTAGTACATTGGTATTCAGAGACATCTAAATGAGTTCTATATAGTTCCATAACTATATATGCTACAGCTGAGTCAGTGCAATTTTGCTTCAGTTCAGTAAACCATAATCTTGCTGAGAAACTAGGCAACTGGCTTGGGATAAGTGATAATCTGAGTTAGTACTTCTGTAGCTACTACTTTATTTCATGTGGAGATAGCTGAATATTTGCAGCTAGCTTTTAACTTGTGGATGCGTTCATGGAGTCTTACAAGATTAATGAAAAGTAGTGGTAGCACTTAGACTACCAGGACCCAAAGAAAGGAAAAACTATATATTGAGAACATAGGAATAAAAGGAACACCTGGTGACTGGGCAAAGAGATACAACTGAAGAACTAAAGATAAAGGTATGTTTGTGGACAATTCTGGAAGCAGAACGTGAACTCTGATGTTAATGTAACAATTCCACATAGGAAGTCATTCAACATGTAAAGTCAGTAATTGTGTTTAATGAAAGACTTGGTTACAATTGCAAGAGCGTATACAGGCTCAGGCAAAAGAATACTACAGAAAGGACAAAGAACACGAGAAATTTCTGATTCGGTGTCTACACTGTAAGAGTAGATACCAGATTTAGTGATTGAGAAAAAGCAATACTCTAATCTGTCATAGCAAAATGCAGGTTGGAGGGGACTTCAAAAGCCTAAATGTCTTTTTGATGATTTCCTTATTAATATGGAAATGTTCTCCCAAAGCTAAATCTTCTTCAGGTTGAACAAGACCCATTGCCTCAGCTTTTCCTCACAGGACAAGAATTCTACCTCCCGATCATCCCACTGTGTCTCTGCTGAACTTGTTACCAACACTTGTACTGGGGGTCCTGAACTGGTCTCAGTAGTCTAGATTTGGTCTAATGCTGAGTAGAGAGGCCTAATCTACCGTGAATTCTCCTGTTAATACAGCTCAGGATGCACTGGCATTCTTTGCTGCCATGGCACACAGCTGGCTACTGTTGATCCTGCTGTTTGCCAAGAACCCCAGGCAATTTCAGTAGAGCAGGAAGTTGGTGCTCATACTTTGTTGCAAGGGCTTGTTATTTCCCAAGTGTGGGACCCTGTCTTTGTTGAATGTCATGAGATTCTTGCTGATCTGTTCCTCCAGGTCCCTCCGGAAGGCAGACCTGTCCTTGAGTGGTATTGAATGGTTCTCCCAGCTTGGTGTCATTTGCAAACTTGAGAGTGCACTACATAGCCTTCTCCTGGTCACTGCCAAACAGGACAGGATACAGAACAGATACTTTTGTTATTCTACCTGTTGCCCAACTTGAAGCAGAATATGAACCCCTAACCATTAAATTCTGAACCTGAACATACAACAAGTTATTTAACCATCTAGACCAGAATGTCCCAATTTGGATATGAGAATGTTGTGCAAGGCAATGTTGAAAGCCTTACTGGTCAAAGTAGTTGATATCCACTATTCTTCCTCCATTGGTAATCTTGTTTATCATAAGAGGCAATCAGGTTGGTCAAATATATAGATACATATTGTTATATACAGTTATATGTAGTTGTATAGTTATACAACCTTTAGAAGTCAATGCTGACATTTTCAGTTATCTTATTCTTATGGTCATAAGTTTGTTCCAAGATGACATGCTCCATAATATTCATGGTAAGAATAGTGAGACTGGTACATAATTTCCTACATTGTTCTTTTGGCATTTTTATTATTATTATTATTATTATTTATTATTATTATTATTATTATTATTATTATTATTATTATTTTTTTTTTTTTTTTTTTTTTTAAGATGGGTGCAATATTTGCCTTTCTTGAGAGTTCTGCTTCTATCTTCATGACCTGTCAAACACAGGTCCAGATCTCCCAATACCACTGAATGTTGAGCACCAGGTAGTTGTATAAATTAAGTTCTCTCATGCAATCCCTGACTTATCCAATGCTGGTGGTTCTCAAACTTGAACATTTTCACTGATCACAGGGGACTTGAAGACCTTATTGGTAATGACTGAGGCAAAGACATGGAATGACCTCAGCCCTAACTATGTCCACTGTCACTAAATCACCTGCAGTCCAGGTATTGCCTGAATAGATTAAGAGTTCCAGAGCGTAGCCTATGTACACTGTTTCCAGAGATTCTTAATGAACACATATTGCAAAGAGGACTCAAATGCCATATTTGCAACTAGGCTAACAGACTGGAGGTTAATTCAGTTATACTTATAATCCAAGCAATATTGCAAAATAGCAGTATTATTTTCAGCCTCACAGTTGAAATCTATATCTATATATTATATCTCCTAATTACTCTAATCTTGAGAACAGTGGACAAATATATGATGTCCACTATACACATATAAGAATGTTTTACCCATAGTTGTATAACTCTTGGGCAAAAATGCAGTGCATAAATATGACCACATACATAAATATGACCACAGGTCAAGTTAAAGCTATCCTCTCAATAGGGATTGTAGACAAAACTGCAGAAAATATAAAACATTCTCATGTTTAATGACATACCCAAAATGAAGATTTTTATCATGCAAAATGAACTGAAAAAACTGCAAAAAAATAAGACTTCAATATCCTTTATGCAGTTAGTATTGAGAAAACTAGAAATCCAGCAATGTGAGAAAACATTCAAATTAATTCATACAAAACCACTCAACAAAGCAATGAAAGAATCACTCATCTTTGCCAGCTATTGAGGACATGCTACATGATTTATCAGATTAAATTTCTTTTACTACATCTATTTTTAAATGCAAAATATCACTGCCATTGGAACAGCCTGGCACTGTTTCATGTACCTCTTGGCATGTGTTGTTGGGTAACAAGAGCTGTGAGTATGAATAGAGATTTCAAGTCATTACTGATGTAAAGTAAACTTATCTTTGAAGGGAAGTACATGCAACTTGATTATAGTAGACTATGTTCTTACTTAAATTAAAGAAGAGACGATTCATAACCGTGGCATGGAGATGCAATTGTATTAAACAACTTTTCAGAAAACATTGTAGATCAAATATAAGGTAAAAAGATCTACTGCTTCCTTCTTCAGATATCTTTTGACTCTGAAAAAGCTCTGATACTGAGAGCCAGAAAGACATTACAAGCATAACTAGGCTGTAGAAAAAAAAAAAAATAAAAAATGAAGGACAGCAATTTACTTTACAAAATCAGTCAGAAGCCTGAGAGTATTCCAGACAAGTAGCACAAAAAGAATACAGCACTGAAATAATTGTAAATCAGGAACTAATCTTTCAAGTGATTAAATACATAGTTGATTCACTCATCCTGAAGTACTATAATCCAATGCAGTAGCCTAGAATGTAATCGTATTATGCTGCTTTTTAAGGATTATGAAGGGCAGCATTTGGGAAAAAAATAATAAAATAAAGCTGATAGCATTTTCTAGATACAAGCAAGGACAGAAATGTTCAGGAAAGTATATCATGGCAGCATTCTTCAAAATGATATAGCTCTACTTTGATTACATTTGGGTGCAGGATAGCTGTTCAAGCAGATCACAAGTCATTAAAAAGCATCATAAAGAAGCCACAGCTGAGTGCAACCAAGTGTGTACAGCAGATGTTACTGAGATCTGAGTGTTATGATGTGAGAATAAGCTCCTATCCCATAAAGATGCTTGTGTTTTAGATATTCTGGCATAGATCAGAGGCATAGAAGATCAAATAACATTTTAAATTTGAAAAAAAAAATTGCTCAATATAAATTCATTAATGACGTGCATATATGAGTAGAGAATTATATATATATTATAAATATACATGTATATTTTTATAAGAACTAAGGGGAGCCAAATACATTGAAAAATATCAGTGTTAAAGAAAACAAATGTTTGTAAGAAATGTAGGTGGGACCTCAGTTAGTCAGAAGCTTGACCTGAAACTGCGCCTAAATAGACATAACAACAAACATCAGTTTCTAATCTTCAAGGCTTTTAACAGAATATAAAAATATTTAACAGAATATAAAAAAAGATACTGTGACAGAATCATTCCAAAACAGAGACAATTCAAATTTACAGAGTGACATGATCTTGCTTTCAACGTCTGCTTCATTAGAAAACTCAGTATTGCACAACTTTTTTTCTCATTTGAATCTTTATATGTACCAACTGTCTCAAAAATTACTCTGGCTGTATTACTTGCATGTTTCTAGATCAGGGAATGTTACATGAAGAAGAGGATTCAGAAGCTCATTTTACACGTCTGTTGTTGCTAGGGAGAGCACTCCACTGGGATCCCTTTCTAAGCTTATTTGTCTCTCTCTAGCTGGGATTTTCAAAGTGACAGCTCTGTGACATAGTGGAAACTCAGAGTGATTCAGGTTTTTCTGTTTGCTTTTCCATCATATCTAATTCTGCAACTGTGGAATTTCAAAACAATAGGTCAGCTCCTCAGAGGACAGTAAGTAGTTTTGAGGTTTTTGAAACATACGGAGCTACAGCAATTTGACAGCCCCAGGTTGTTAGTGCCTACAGAGAATTTAAAAAATTCCAGTGAACTCAGAACCAGTCAGTTACCTGATTTAGGATCCAACATGATTTCTGCTAAATCCATTGTCAGGTTTGTGACAGACATGAGGAAAATTAGAATCAGTCCCAAAAATCTACTCAGCGTTTTTCTTGTTCCTCAGTTTCTCACCTTTAATGTTTTAGATTCATCTCTTGATCTTTTTGTTTTTCCTCCCTTTTTCTCTCTCTCTCTCTCTCTTTTTTTTTTTTTAATTTTCACACCTTCACCCGGCACTTGGCCTTGTTAAACTTCATGCAGTTGACCTCAGCCCATTGGTGCAGTCTATCCAGATCCTCCTGCAGAGCCTTCCTACCCTCGAGCAGATCGACACACGCACCTAGCTTGGTGTCATCTGCAAACTTACTGAGGGTGCACTCAATGCCCTCGTCCAGATAATTGATAAAGATATTAAAGAGGACTGGCCCCAGTACCGAGCCTTGAGGAATGCCACTATTGACCGGCCTCCAAATGGACTTGACTCCATTTACCACGACTCTTTGGGCTCTGCTATTCAGCCAGTTTTAACCCAAAAAAAGCGTATACCAGTCCAAGCCAAGAGCAGCCAGTTTCTTGAGGAGAATGTTGTGGGAAACAGTGTCAAAAGCCTTACTGAAGTCAAGGTAGACTACACCCACAGCCTTTCCCTCATCCACCAAGCATGTCACTTAGTCATAGATGGAGATCACTTTCGTCAAGCAGGACCTTCCTTTCTAAACCCATGCTGACTGGGCCTGATCACCTGATTGCCCTGTAAGTGCCACTTGATGACACTCAAGAGGATCTGCTCTATGAGCTTCCTTGGTACTGAGGTCAAACTGAAAGGCCTATAGTTCCCCAGGTCTACCCTTCGGCCCTTCTTGTAGATGGGTGCCATATTTGCTAGCCACCAGTGGACTGGGACCTCCCCCGATAGCCAGGACTGTTGATAAATGATGGAAAGTGGCTTGGCCAGCTCCTCCGCCAGTTCTCTCAGTATCCTTGAGTGGATCCCATCTGGCCCCATCGACTTGCGTACATCCAAGTGCCATAGCAGGTTGCCAACCATTATCTCATGGATAGTGAGGGCCACTTTCTGCTCCCCATCCCCTTCCACCAGCTCAGGGTACTGGGTATCCAGAGAACAACAGGTATTGCCGCTAAAGACTGAGGCAAAGAAGGTATTAAGCACCTCAGCCTTTTCCTCATCTTCCGTAACTAAGTTCCCCCCCACATCCAGTAAAGGATGGAAATTCTTCTTAGTCCTCTGTTTTGTGTTAATGTATTTGTAAAAACTTTTTTTGTTGTCTTTGACGGCAGTAGCCAGATTGAGCTCCAGATGAGCTTTGGCCTTTCTAATTTTGTCCCTGCACAGCCTCGCAACATCCTTATAGTCCTCCTGAGTGGCCCGCCCTTTTTTCAAAGATTAAATTTCCAAAGAAAAAAGACCCTCTTTTTTCTCCTAAACTCAAGCCACAATTCTCCATTCAGCCAGGCTGGATGTGTTTCTTAAATTCAGTTCCTCAACCTGTCTTTCTTCATCTGTTTTCACTTTAATTTAGTTTGGTTTGCCACCCTTCAAAATAACATTAAATTTCAATACTTGTATTACTTACTGTAACATCTTTGAGAAGGCATATAAAAAACTAAAATTTATGAGCTTTCTTATTCCTAAATGAACCCATGGGAAAGGACCTCTGAAGATCATCTAGTGCAACCCCCCTGCCAAACAGGATCACCTAGAGTACATTGTACAGGATGACATCCAGGCAGGTTTTGTATATCTCCAAAGAAGGAGATTCTACAACATCTCTGGGTAACCTGTTCCAATGTTCTGTCACCTTCACAATAAAGAAGTCTCCTCTTATAATCAGTGCTTCAGTTTCTGCCCACTGCCTCTCGTCCTGTTGCTGGGCACAAGTGAAAAGAGACCAGCTCCATCCTCTTGACAACCTCCCCTCACATATTTATGTACATTAATGAGGTCTCCCCTCAGTTTTCTCTTTTCCAGGCTAAACAGACCCAGCTCTCTCAGCCTCTCCTTATACGACAGGTGCTCCGGTCCCCCAGTCATCTTCATAGCCCTCCTCTGGACTCGCTCCAGTAGTTCTATGTCCCTCTTGTACTGGGGAGCCTAGAACCAGACACAATACTCCAGGTGTGGCCTCACCATTGCTGAGTAGAGGAGGGGGGATCACCTCCCTCGACCTGCCGGCAACACTCTTTCAAACGCAGCCCAGGATACAGTAGGCCTTCTTGGCCATAAGGGCACATTGCTGACTCATGGTCATCCTGCTGTCCACCAGGACTCCCAAGTCCCTGGCTGCAGAGTTGCACTCCAGAAGATCAGCCCTCAGCCTATATTGGTGCTTGGGGTTATTCCTCCCTAGGTGCAGGGCCAGAGCTGATCACTCTATTAAAGTTTCCCAGAAACTCTTGGAATATTTTATTTCTTTTTTCAAATCAACTGTTGATTTGAAAGTTGTTGATATCTATGCAGAATATGAAACTATATCAAGGGCTTTTTATCCTGCAAAATGTCTCAGATTTATAAAGCTTCTCTGAACTCCTCTGAAGAGAGTACTGCTGGACTACAGTACTCTGTACTCAGAAAGTAGAGATTACTTTCCTAATCTCTTTATACTGCCAGTAGCATCTCTTCCTCCCTCCCTCCCTTCCTCTCTCTCTTCCTCCCTCCCTCGCTTTCTCCTTCTCTCATAATATTCACTCTCTAATTCCATCTGTAGAAAATCACAGAAAATAGGTCATTTTGCTCTTGTTCTAAAATAGTGTCATAATCCATTTTTTTCTCAGAACAAAATTTTTGTTTATGATATTCTTCTGGAGCCAGGATAGAATTAATATGTCAAATATTCATTTTTTTCAAGGGTGAAAGAATGGCTTCAAGTGGATTCAGTGAGTAAGGGACTTTTAGCTAATGGAGAGGTCTTTGTGTCAGTGAAGAGTGCAAATATTCTGACATGAAGATGTATGATGACTCCATTCATATCACTACACCTCCACTATAAGAGATTTTTCTGGTTCTTTTATTGCATTCTCCAACAGTGTGATCTTTCCGAATACGAAACTCTAGAAAGTGATTTTAAAAATAAAAATAAAATAAAATAAAATAAAATATTTAAATTAAATTAAATTAAATTAAATTAAATTAAATTATTAAATTAAAATAATAAAATAAAAATGCTTTCTTACTCTCATTATTGAAATACATAGATATTGTAGAAAAATACAATGAACTTTTAAGTAAAGGTAACCACACTGGTTGTAAGTGAAAGACAACAGGTATTTGTAACTGAGAACATAATAAACATTTTCTGTGTAATTACAATAGAGGTAAAGGAGAGAAAATAGTCTAAAACATTTGATTACTGAACAATGGATAAATATAAGGAACATAAAAATAAAAATGTAAATAATATAAATCAAACAGCTGTCAGACTCCCAATATGACTCCCCATTTCCCATCTTTCAGTCTCATACTCAGTCTCAAACACCATGTTCTTTATTATTAAATAATAATAATAATAATAATAATAATAATAATAATAATAATAATAATAATAATAAAAGAGAGAGGAGGAGAGAGAAGAGAGATGTTTTTTTTTTCCCTGATTTTCTGACTGTCTTCCCAGAGCAGTGATAGTAATAAAAAGAACATCAGACAAACCACAGATTCACAGAATTGTAGGGGTTGGAATGGACCTCAAGAAATCATCAGGTCAGAACCCTCTAGGTTCCCTAGAGCAAGTTGCATAGATAGGCATCCAGAGGGGTCTTGAATATTTCTAGAGAAGGAGACTCCACAACCTCCCTGGGCAGCCTGTTCCACTGGTCTGTCACCCTCACCATGAAGAAGTTCTTTCACGTTGGTGTGTAACTTCCTGTGATCCATTTTGTGGCCATTACAACTTTTTCTGTCCCCACAAGCCACTAAAAAGAGGTTGGCCATATCCCTTTGTCTCCCACACTTCAGGTATTTATAAACATTGATAAGTCTCAGTCTTCTTTTCTCAAGGCTGAACAGACCCAAGTCTTTCAGCCTTTCCTCATAGGGGAGATGCTCCAGGACTCATATCATCTTTGTGGCCCTCCACTGGACTCTTTCCAAGAGATCCCTGTCTTTTTTTGTACTGGGGAAGTGGAACAATACTCAAAAAGGAGGAAAAAAAAGGAGGAGAATACTAAGGAGGAAAAGAAATATTTCCTGTACTTTTAATAAGGGTTATCATAGTTTAAATGGAGACAAGAAAATCCTTAAAACCCTGACTCTGGGAGAGAAGACAGATTCTTTGATAAGGCAATCTGAGAGCTGCTACTAACTGTCTACTTTCCTAAATCTTTCTACTTTCATTAAAATCTCTTCTTTTTGAATATTTATAATATTAAAAAATGGCAAATCCATGTTATCAACATTTTTAATTCCTGATGAATAATTATATGTTTTGGTGTTTGCTAACAGTTACCTCATTTCAAGAGGGCACAGAGGTTTTGAGCGCAGGCACATACTGTCACTGTGGTTTCATTAACATAGAAATTACAGAAACCATAAGTAAGAGTTGCTACCTGACATATTGAAAAATATCTAGGTAAAGAAGTCAACAGTGTCAAAGGTGAGGAGAGCCCATGAACAGTCTTTTTGTAACAGATGAGAAAAACAAATAATGTAGCAGGATAAAGGGAAGGGAAGAAAAAAAATTTTTTTTTGTTTTTTTTTTTGTTTTTTTTTGTTTTTTTTTTTTTTTCCTTGGAGCAGGTAGGCAATATACCAGGGGTAATGGGTTGTTTTCATTCCTGGGAAAAATTACCGATGAAGTTATTTATTTGGGGTTCAGCTCTGTTATTTTCATGAGCATATTAAAAGCTAATCAAACAAAAAGAAACAATTTGCTCTTTCTCCATTTTCTAATTACCTTTTTTATCTTGTATAAGCATTTGTTCAAGGTCATTTTGACCCCCATGAATCTTCTGACTTTTTGCCTGCCTTCAGATACAAGCACAGTATTGCAAAGGTTGAATACAAGTAATACAGCTCCCAGCTATTATATGCAGCTCCAGGGAACTGATTTGGAATTTTTTTTGCTCAGATATTGTACTGAACTCCTGTTTGGACAGTTACTTCAATTTTTGTATTATTTTTTCTTCAGCAACTTTACACCTCCATATTGTTTTGCAAGCTCCCTCTATTTATCCAAGCTGGATTCACTGATGTTGGTGAGACCAGTCCTTGCCCATTTAGTAAAGGCAGATTTCAGCTTTATCTACCATTAGCATTGCTTTCTCCAGCATTAATATTGCCAGATTCTACTACTATAAAAAATAACATGAAGGCAGTGGAGCTATGTACTTTAATACTGCTTAAGGAGGTATAGCTTGCACTCATCAGAGTAGAAGGTTAGGGCCTTGGACTCTTCCTTTGACATTTATACTTGGGGTATACTTACAGTTGTATGCAGGGAACTGTCCTTCTTCATAATAATTACATAATTGAATTGTGAGGAGGAGAAGAAGGGAAATATTTAATGTATTCTAACATTTCTTCACAAGCAAAACAAATCTGCCTTCCAGTTCTTTGTATCTGGAAAGTCTGGAAGAATCTTCATCTTTACTGTAGGTACAAGTCAATGCATAAAAGTTTAATGTGATTCTTCCAAAACCAAAAAGCACAATTAATATTAAAACACAACATTAAAATGAGATATGCTGGTGGAGCTATATCTCTTGTTTGAAAATAAATATTTTAAGTTGATATTTTATTATAGTTTTATTATAGTATATCCAGAACCCAAAGTTACCCTGGAGATGAGTAGTTCATTTAACGCAGATGACCTACAGCTTATATTCTATAACACAGATATGGATACAAATGCAGAATATCCGGAGTTCAGGGTCATTTGTTTCTAGGGTCTGAGATGGCGTTTGTATGTCCTTTTCTATCTGGGTGTCCCTGTCAAGGTTTTAGCAGGGGTCAGGGGAGGGGGAAAACCAGCAGGGTGGGGGATGGGGGTGGTGCGATGTGCAAGGGTTGCCTCACTGTGAATGCACCAGAATGCACCAGGCACTGCTCTGTGCCAGGTGCAGCCAGATCTGGCCAGTTGAAGCCATCTCCTCAGCGAACTCAGAACAAGAGTCCCAAAAACAGAAATAACAAAAAGTCAAAATACTGTGCAGCTCTGTAAGAGACAAGAATGAGGGAAAACAAAGCAAAAGAACATGTAAAAAACAGCCCTGCAGACACCAAGGTGAGAGAAGAAGGAGGGGAAGGCAGTGCTTCAGGCCCCCGAGCACAGGAATCTGTGAAGGATTCATTTTGGCGTAAGTTTATCTTCTGTCAATAAGAACTACAGACCCTGGAAAGGACCCATGCTGGAGCAGTTCTTGAAGGACCTGAGAAGGACCTGAGAAGGACCTGAGAAGGACCAAAGCCCTTTCTCTGGGCTTCCATTTTGTTGTCAATGGGTAGAAATAGGCTCCTTTAGAATAAAATGCATCTGACCTGCATAAGGATGAGCTGAACTGAATATTAACTTGACTATAAAAAGACACTGGATTGACTGGCTCAGGCTTATATGTCAAGCTTTTAGACATCTAGTTTCTATCCTTGTTTCATTCTGTTAAATTCTGGATAACAACCTTGATATGCTGTCAGAGAATATAAAGTCTTTATACTATAGACTTTACTAACCTTGTTTCCTGTAATAATTGTTAGGAAGAAAATAGTTACTTTTCCCTATTTTGCAATTCACCTTCATACAACTCTTTTCACTTTTTATTCCAGGGGAAAGAATGATCAAAATGGCAACCAAAGGGGTTTGGGAAAGTATTTATCAAATATTGAGGATTATATTGTGCTACATATATCTTTTCTCTGTATGGGCATTACTACATTCTCCTCATTGATCCCCAGTAATACTTTCATTTCATTAGCATCCAATGGAGAAAAACATTTTTGACCCCCCCCTTATAAAAGTGAATTATTTTATTCCTTTGGCTGTTTATCAATACTGTTATCACACAGTAATTGACTGATCACAGGAATTTCATTTCTCAATGGTGTTTAATATAATCTGTAAATTATATTACAGAGACTTACTCATTATATCTGTCATACTCTGCATTTTGACTGGCTAGCCATACAGCCTCTCTTTAGAGATTCAGATTGCCAGAAATGTAACAGAGAACTAGAGTGGCTTCCTGCCAATCAAATTATAGAACACTGAAAAGGTCAGAGTTACACAGTATATTACTGTCTTTCAGAGATTGTACTGGGTATTAAAATTCTCTGATGTCTCATTTCACTGACAAAGATTGTAATGAGAACAGGAAACAGCACAGGATGGATCAGGGTTTGTGACCATGATTTTTATGAGGATGAGAAATGTGTGTGTGTGTCAGTTAGAAAAATCCAAAGAAAAACTTCTTAGACCAGCACTATTCATGCATCCCTTGGTTACAGACAGAACAGTAATTCCAACTGAGGAGTAAAATGTGAAACAAATTTTGAGAGAAAACGACCAGATCTAAATAGTAAGAAAACTGCATCAGGTGATTTCCTGCTGTAATTTACTGTGTGCTCTAAAAAATTCTAAGTTGATGTTCTTGTTACCTCTTCAGGGCAGAGTTCAATGCTCAAAACCATTTGCACACTTCCTAGATGAATAAAAAAGTAACATCTATCAGGAAAGTAGGCATTCACAGACCCTCAGTGAGATCAATCTTTAAACTCATTAGTATTTTACCATTTTGGACTTAGTCCACCACAATTCTTCAGCTTACATCTCAATTATCACACACAAATATTACCACATACTGATATTCCAAATCCATAGAGGTTTATTGCCTTTTTCCTCTACTGAAAATGGCTACATAAGGATAAGTTGTACTAAAGTTATCTTGGATCATATGTTTGTATCTATGTTATGGGACAGTAAGTCTCTGTTACCTCTTCACATCTCATATATATAAGTGGGAATAACTGGGAAAAATAATAGAGGTTTGGGTTGTCTTTCTCTGTAGGCATCTTTTTTTTTCTGTGGTAAAGAACAGTTTAGCTGGAGCAGGTAGCATAAAGTTAAGATAAGCTCATGATATTAAAAACAAAAATGAATAACAACAGAAAAAAAAAAAAAGAAAAAAGAAAAAAAAATCAAATAAAGAGCAGTAACAAAAAAGATTAACATAAACTTTTACCAGAAAAGCCAAGCAGAGACTATGAACCCTAAGGAGTTAAATATCAAAACTTACTTTTCCACAAGGAAAAAAATTCTTCAGAATAAATGCCCTGTGTTAGAAAAATATGTTTTAGAAAGAGAGAAGCATTTATATTCAGGCTTTCCTGAATCTTATTTATTTGTTTACTTTCCTTGTTGCAAGTCCTGCAGAAATACAATTCTACAATATCATCTTTCATCTCATGTCTCATTGTACTGTGAATACATTTTGGTAATCTTACATCTTCATGTAAGCAAAAATATGACAAATACAGGAACCAACAGAGAATCATTCCTAGATCCACTGAAGTGTGTTGAATTCCATAATTCAGCTTATGCAGACACACATATGTCTAAAGTTATGTTGAAGCCATTAGGAGACTTAGGTCCCGTTGTTTTTTTTTGTTTGTTTGTTTTCTTGAAAGTTCACATATTTATGTGAAATTCAGTTTTTAAATGCGGAATGTAATGTTTTTGTTAGCCTTTACTGGTATTGTATTGGCAAGAGCACTCATGGTTGTGAGTCCCACAGGTGTCTTACAGTGATGGGAGTCCTGTGTTTGCTTAGATTTGAAACACTGATAACTGCCGTGTAAGTCTGTACCATTTCCTGTAGTATGCATGTTAATGGTACAATCTGGTCTTTCTTTACTGTCACAAATAATTTGATAGGAAATAACACATTTGAAAATATCAATAAAAACATATTTCTTCTTCGTAATCAATCAAATTTATGACAGTGAAACCCCCTTCAAATCATTGGTAACACTGAACTAGAACTGGTATTTTCAGATGGATATAAAGAAAATTTGTTGGAGAATAACACAGCATTTGGCGTAATTTTAGAATAATTTTCATTAAAGGAATATGAAGTTTTGTGCAATGGATTTGAGAAATTGGTCCAGAACCTTTAAATTTATGACTTCAACCAGCAATGCAACTACATTTTAAACTAAACTGAAAAATCGAACAAGTTGCAAATTTTATAAGCTGTTCTCACTTTGCTAAAATTCTTTACCATGAAAACTGACAGTATTGTTATTCTTGTCTCAGAATAATTTTGAAATTAATTTTCTTCCATTACAGATAAACTTTTCAATGCTTACTACAGCAAGATAGATGGCAACACATATACAAAGCATTAGCCAACGTAGAGTAGTTTCTACTGCAAAATAAAGTTTCTTAAAATATTCTGTTTCAGTAAAAATCAGAAAATCTCTCCCTCTGCTCTGTTTTAGAAAAATAATTGCAATATACTTAAATTAGAATTATCCATACATTTATTTTCTACAGCAGCTAGAGAAGGGGATGTATAATAGTGTTTATTAAATATAAAAACAGTGGTCAATGTTAGACATTTTCCTCTGAGTTTTCAGTACTAAAAAGGAGATACAAAGCAAACTAAATACTCTGTTATGTGACTCCTTCTCTAAACCATGAACAAAGCTTTTGCCACTATATTCATGCAGTATGAATTCTATGAGTGAGTAAGGAAAGCGTTGAATACAATTTTTGTAAAAATGTGTATCATTATTGAAATAGGACATAATTCTGTCTGCTTGGCAGATGTCAGATTGCAGTTGGATTTGAACTGTCAAATCCATCAAATAATAACTGTAGTCTAGTTGGCACATAAGCCAAATTATTAATGCATTTGATAATGCTCCATGCTTGGATTCTTTTAGTCTTTTACCAAGGTATCAAATTTTGGATACTAGATTTGGTAATTATCCATTGTCCACAGCTGACCTGACAGCTCCTAAGTATCTTTTTATATGAGTTGTCACTATATCTATGATCACTGAAATGCATAGGCTAGAGTGAGACAGGGGATTGATCTTCAACAGATGAAAAGGCAAGGAGAGAGAACAAGGTCTCAGTGGTATCACTGACTAATTAATGTAACAGATCACTGCCCAACAAAAACTTGTCTTTTCTGACTTGGTTGTAGTTAGGGGCACAGAGTCAAGAAAATGAACATATTTCTCAAAGTCGGAGAAAGACAGTAATTTATTTCCATATGAAAGTAGAAAAAAAAAAAAAAAGATCTCTGTGAAAGTGAAAAGAAAAAACAAACAAACAAACAACAACAACAACAACAAAACACCATGAAATCATACAAAGCTTGGAAAAAAAAATTACATATTATGAAAATTCATGAAAAATCTCATGCATGTGTATTTTTGGTGCTCCTTACCATAGGCTGTGATTTACATTGTGCTTGACATATTAGTTATAAAAAGAGATAGTCCAGTTATAATATTCCATATAGTCTGGGAATGATTGGTACAAATTATAAAACTCTTTGACCTTTCTAATATTCTGACAGTTAATTTGATAGCCTTTACTAATTCTTCTTCAGAACATCAGTCACCTCCAAAAAGGGGAATTAAAAAACAACAAAAACAAAAACAGCAAAAAAAAACACTACCCAGCTGAACAAAAAGTTCAGGGACAGTTACAGAGTTCATTTTGACTTAATGGATTTATTATATGACTGCTAAAAGCTTTTGCAATTGATTGCTTAATTAACAACATTAAGTTCTATCCTGGAACTGCACAATGGCTCTGATCTATACTTAAAATTAAAGCCCTGTTGTCCCATATACTATGAGAAAGTGCTTAGTGGATTTCCTGAAATAGATATAGTTATTGTGGGTTATTCTTTAAAGCCATTAAGAAATCTACATTTTAAATTCACAGTGTCATCTAATGTATTTATATATAAAAGTAAAGCAAAGCAAGTAACCCCATTTTAAAAACTGGGTTTTAATGGGTTAGTGTTGTTACCTAAACTCTACTGAGACAAACCTGTGAAGCCAATGATAGATCACATATCATAGATTATAAAGGATATCAAATGTGATCTCCAGTAAAAACTAGGATTTGATAGGCAATTGATAGGGTGAACTAGAGAAACAATCAATCCAGGTTTTAGTATTGCCTTCAATGCACAGTCAGAATTTTCTGTAAGCTATCCTAGTAGATAATTATCTCATAACTTAAAAAATAATGATTATTTTGTTACTGGAATTAATCTGCTTAGCTTCAATTTCTAGGCATTGTGATTTTTTTAATTTTTTTTTTTTTTTTTTTTGGGGGGGGGGGGCTACAGATAAAGCATATTGTTTAGTTTTATCTTTAGACACAGAGATTTAGAGTGGGATTCATCTCTCCTAGATTTAAAGGTGAAAATTTAAAGGTGAAAATTTTAAATTTTCAGTTTGAGATGAGGAACCTTAAATTTTATGTATGCATATGTAGGTGTCTATAAGTAAGCTAAGATTCCCCAAATGCTGTTTTTAGACAATGAATTCAACAGCACTTGTAAGCCTACTCATTTGGCCAGCCTGTAAGTTCAGCTAAATTGATCTCCATGCTCTTCTGAGTGTACTGTCCAAAAAAATAGAAAATAACAGGATT
Source organism: Anas acuta (assembly GCF_963932015.1). Taxonomy (NCBI): domain Eukaryota; kingdom Metazoa; phylum Chordata; class Aves; order Anseriformes; family Anatidae; genus Anas; species Anas acuta. Next base: position 142,420,548 of record NC_088980.1, read on the forward strand.
TTAGACATTCACTATACGTGTATTCACTTGTTGCAGGTATTTCAGTATGTACTTGAATCATAGTCTTTCTATCCAGAAGCTGATCATCTGTCTATACATTCCTTCCATTGAATTCTGGAAATTAAATAATTTGCCAAAATCTGAATAAAGGCTCTGTATATCGTTCTTCATAAAACATGTAGACACCTAAAAAAGCACAGCAAAGTGAATAATTATTTTCCCAGTCAATCAGTGTCAGCCTGACTGAACACATTACACATTATAGTATGTCAAAAACTATTTTCCAATGTAAAGCCAGTTGAAGTTTCAACAGCACAGAGATTATGACATCTGAAAAACACTGTAGAACTCAGTCATAAAATGCTAAATAATTTCTTTAAATATAAGACCTTTTTTAGTCAGTGTGCCAACTTGAGTGTTGAAAGTTAAGCAGATGGTTAAGTTCTCTGCAGAACCTGGGTCACAGCTTATACTTCAGAGCATATGGGGACTCATGATAAAGCAGACTAAAAAATAAGTGACTGCAATTAAGCTTCTATTTGTATGTTGTCTCCTGTTTTTGTTTAATCTACCTTTGTACTTTTTATATCTTGAGGACTGTCCATAGCATCTGGCCAACCGTCTGCATCTTGTATAGAGATCCAAACTATGCCCACTAATAAGCTTTCACATATTAACTGAGTAACGCATAAAAGTTCAAGAACCTTTTAAAAGAGCAACAAAATAGTTGTGAAGTGTGAATAACACTGATGAATGACATTAAGGTCTGTAATCATGTTGCTTTCTGTCTCGTAGATTTTTCTGTGAGAGTACCTTGTACTTTCCTGATTGAGGAAAGACGGGGGGGTTGTACAGAACATAATGTCAAGAAGGAAAATGAGAAAGATTCATTTGTTTGCTTGTTTAATTAAGGAATGGATTTATTTTAAAAGGTTGTGCTGCAATCAGACTACACTTATGAGAGAAAGAACTGGTGCCAAGGTCTTACTTTGTAACAACCTGTATTATAAATATGGATGAAAGCCAGATTGCTCTTTTACAAGAAAGGGTGCCAACGACAGAAGTGGAACTGATTCTCTTCTCTTTATCCACTCTTAAGGTAGAAAAAACAAGTTTCACATTTCTTTCAGTAATTGCTGTATATGCAAAGGAGACAAGAAGCTACCTTTGTTACCTCGACTAAATAATTTGTCTAGATTTAAATGGATGTAGACAATTTTATGTCTACATAAAATGCAGTATTGATGCAACAATGGAATTCTCACCAAAATTCCAAGACACGTACATAAGTATGTACATAAATAAAAAGCTACTATCCTCAGCTATTCTATGCTAGCAGACCAACCTCTGTTCTCCAATTAAACACCACAAGTGGTGACAGGTCACTGGAAGATGTTCTGTGCCTCAGGGTAAGTAAAATAAAATAAAATAAAACAAAATAAAATAAAACAAAATAAAATAAAATAAAATAAAATAAAATAAAATAAAATAAAATAAAATAAAATAAAATAAAATAAAATAATAAAATGTAGTGTTCTCTTTAGCCTCTAAGTTCCTGATTCACCACCAGATTCTTCAACACCGAAGCATTACACAAGTGACAACCATAAAGGCACTATATCACCTTCTCAGTAATCAAGGTGAGGCAGACCAGCCTGTTGTTCCCTGGGTCCTCCTTCCTGCCATTTTTGAAGGTAGGAGTGACATTTGCTTTCCTCCACTCCTCAAACATCTCTCCCAATCATCATGATTATTCAAAGATTGTTGAGAGTGGCCTTACAATGACATCTGACAGCTCCCTCAGCACTCAATGGTGCATCACATCAGGGCCCATGGACTTATTTATGTCCAGTTTGCTTAAGTATTCTTAAACTAATATTCATCTACCATCTTTTTTCCAGCCTTTCCACATAGTCTCTTGGACCCAGGATTCTTGAAGAATGGTTTTGCTTGCATAGACTGAGGTGAAGAATGCATCAGTACCTTAGCCTTTTGCATTCCCTGTGTTGCTAGATCCCTTATCCCATTTGTCAGCTGGCCTACATTTCTCCTGGTCTTCCTTTTGTCAACTTATGGAAACCATTCCTAACCTTCACATCCCTTGCCAGATTCAATTCCATTTGATCTTTGGCTTCCTTAATTTCATCTCTGCATGCTTGCACAATGCCTCTTTGATCTTGCCACATTTCCTGTCACAGCTTCCACCTTTCAGTATGCTTCCTTTTTGTGTTTGAGTTGGTCCATGAGTTCCTTGTTCATCCATGCAGACCTCATGGCAATTTTGCCTGACTTCCTACTCAGTGGGATGTACAGTTCTTGAGCTTGGAGGAGCTGACCCTTCAATATCAACCAACTGTCTTGGGCCATGCTTCCTTCTGTGGTCTTATCCCAATCAGACATCTTTAAACAATCTTTGAAGAGCAAAGTCTGCTCTCCTGAAGTCTGCTGTGATCATCGTGATCATCTTGTTGTTTTTTTTTTTTTTTTTTTTTTTTTTTTTTGTTGTTTTTTTTTTTTTTTTTTCCATGCTCCCTCCTATAAGGATTCTGAACTCCATTGTCTAATGGTCCCTGCAGCCAAGACTGTCTTCAGCCTTTAGATCCTCGTTGAGTCTTGTCTTGTTTGTGAATATGAAGTCCAGGAGAGCATTTCTCCTCATTTGTTCCTCTATCATTTCTGTCAAGAAATTGTTATCAATGATCTCCAGAATCTCCTAGATCATGTCCTGCTGTGAACTCCCTTCAGCTGATACTGGGGTGGTTGAATTCCCCCGTGAAGCAGTCTGGCAGAAACAAGGAAAACAGTAAGTGATGTGGATTGTCAAATGTCCTAGCTTTCAGGTACTTTTATATACTTTTGATTTTGATTCAATTGAAATGTTTACCATTTTAATTCTAACTTAATGAAGTGTTTCTCAACAGGGTAGGAAAAAAGTAAAAGAGCCAGCACTAGTCTGAAAATGAGGGATGTGCAAAGACGAATTTTTCTTGTTCATATTTAACACTGCACCGAGCCTGAATATTTCCACTTCGGCTTACTCAACTCATTTACATCAGTGACAGTGGATGTATATTTGAATGAGTGCAATAAAAGCCTTGTTTCATTACTGTATAACTTTTCTGTTACTCTTAGTCTGAGAAATGTAATTGGAGCATGTACTGGGGAATGTATACTTGGAATGCATGTCAGGCCCATACCATGAAGAGTTATTTCTTCTGCATACCAGAGGAATGCATCCTGCAAAGAGCAGGAACAAACAGTGTGTAATGCTGTGTCAGAGCTTCAGAGCATATTACTATTGGCATGCTTTGTTTAAAAGTGTGTTAACACTTCCCAAGGTTTTACCAGCAGTGCATTACATCCATACATGCATTGAACACCAGAAAAAAAATCTTTAATTTTACTTTTTTTTTTTTAGACACTTGAATTTATTACATGCTAAAATGATCTTAAATTTTATTTAAGAAATACCATCCTCAATAACTGATCAAGCTAAACCTCTGGTGGGTTTCAACCTTCAAGAGTCCTATTTCAGCCACAGTGTTGCCTTTCTAATTCATTGGAAACAAGGATAGATTGTAAGTATTATGCTGAACGGTCATTCACTGACAGTTGTAGACATCAGGAATTTCTATAATGACGTTATCATATTCAGAGGAATTTTTTCTCAGGCACAGGACTTTCAATCAATTATTTTCTTTTTAAGTATTGCAATTGATGGAATGCTTTTTAATTATTCAAAACAAAGAACAAAAAGAGGAAATTGACAACTGACTTACTTCCCTACCTTCCATTGATAGGAGTCCTACACCATTTTCAGAAGCAATAATAGATTTTTGTTTGTTTTTGTTTTGTTTATAAAAGATGTATGAGACAAACATGTTCTTTATCTAGGTTCTTTATCTATCTTTATCTTTGAATATAAAAAGAAAGGAATGAAAGAAGGAAGGAAGGGAGGAAGGGAGGAAGAAAGGAAGGAAGGAAGGAAGGAAGGAAGGAAGGAGGGAAGGAAGGAAGGAAGGAAGGAAGGAAGGGAGGGAGGGAGGGAGGGAGGGAGGGAGGGAGGGAGGGAGGAAGGAAAAATACAAAAAAGCAGTTGAACAAAATTTTATGTTTAACTAAAAATTAAATATTTTTTCTCTCACTGAGTTGTCCATTAGTTTAGTCACAGAAAATACACTTTTCTATCACTGATTTTCAATTTAAAGTTCCCATTGGATCAAGTAACTGCCTAAAACTACAGGCTTATATTTCTTTATTTTCTACATGAATATTTAAACATTACAAACCAAATTAATCACTCTGTCAAGAGGAACTGAGAGAATCAGATCTCAAAAGAACACTAGCCGGATGCACAACATATGTCAGAGAAGTGATATGCATCCCTTTGGACATAAGAGAAAAGCATCAGTTTTCCACATTCTGTGGAAATGGATACTAACCATTTTGCTGATAAATCATGAGAAGCCCATGGTATGCTTAGTTTGTTCTTTGTTCTTTGTGAACTTGCATAAAGTTGTCCATATCTACCTAATTTCTATATTAGAGTTAATAGATTATTTATTTAGAGTCATTTATGAAAGTGCTGCTATTCTTAGTTGAACATTGCAAGAACTCTAGCCTTCATTTACTGTTGCTATGTGAAACTTGATAGAATTTGAGTCTTCTATCCTACCTATCCTACTATGGATGAATTATAATGATTTGGATGTTTTTCCTGGTGTCCAAACAAAAACGTTTTGTTTTGTTTTGTTTTGCTTTGCTTCAAGAGTCAAAAATAAATCACAATAATTTCAGGGAATCCAATGTGCCAGATTTCATTCTTTCATTGAAAGAAAAAAAAAAATAAATCATAAAAGAATTCTGATCTGTAGAAAAGTGTATGGAGAATAATTCCCTTCCAGAGGGGTTGTGAAGACAGAAAGATAGAACTTAATTCCATGAAAAAGAAGCAGGAAATTGCTTAACTACTGATTCGCTTGAGTGTCGCAGAATGAAGTCCAGTGATATGGTCAACCTGGTTGCTGTAGACTTCAACACATATGTTGTCTTGCTGATTTATTTGGTAATTACAACCTTATTCAATGGCCACATAAATCACTATGAGTATTTCAGTTGATTGCAATGGATGTAGGATAGGAATCTACACCATTTTATTTTTCAATGTATCTTTCCAAATCCAATGGAAAATTGTTTTTTGAATTATGGCAGAGAGCATGGAGAGAAACAAACAAACAAACACAAAACAAAACAAAACAATAAACTGCAGCCTGAATAATATCTTAAGGAGTACTCTTAAGTCTGAATCATTATTTAATTATTTAAGGCTTCTCCTTCTTCCTCTTTTTTTTTTTTTTTCCCATTACTTTCTGATGTTTCTTCTCTTTCTATCATCTCTAATCAGTTTTATAGTAACACAAACACTTCCCTTTGTGTTACAGATAAAAATTCCATTGACTACAGAAACAGAAGGATCTAGAGGAAGAAAACATGAGCAGTGAGTTTTATAATGGCCTTTTAAAATAGATAATATATTTGCTCTTCGTAAAAATCAAGATTGCTTCCTTTAGCATCCCATTGTATGTATGTTAATAAAAGGATACTTTTATTATACAGCTTCCCCAAATTTACTACAGAAAGTCTTCTTTCTTTTACAAATGAAATTGTGTATCAAGAAAGAAAGTGAATATTTATACTGATAACAGTGCATACATTTTTAGGCTCATGATTTAGCACAGACAGGTAATTACTTAAAAATGATGCAAAACAGAGTTATAATGTTGCAAAATTTGTATTGTAATTTTTATTTTTTTTAATGTACAAAAGCTATAACTTGATGAAAACCTACCCTCACCTACCCTCAGACTTGACTTTCTGTATTTATGTTTATATCTTATAAAAGGTTGTTTTCAAGGAAAGGCACAGTTCTCCTGTGTTTTGGTGAGAAGTTGAGATTTCTGATGCCTGTAACTATCTAATTCATCTATGTATTACCTGAGGCAGACAGTCATTTACTGGAACATATTCAGTATTAACCTGATCTCATCTGACGGTTTTACTAGTTTGGCAAGACAAATATATATATATTTTTATTTTCTGTATTACTATCAAAACTGAGTTACAGTTGCTATATTCAAGTTAATGTGCTCAGATTAAGGAAAGCAATCTACCTGGGAGTATTTTAATATGAACCTTGAAATGTCCTCCCTATACATACAGAGTCATGTGTCTTTTTTTTTTTTTTTTTTTTTTTTTTTAAGTTTGCTTAGCATAAGCTAACTCTTTGGTACAGGTAAAAATATATAACAGATACAAGATATAATGCAAGTCCCATGGAATCATTTGACTTAATAGAGTCAGCATTACACACACTTTTTGCCTATCTATTTATAAACTGTGATTTTGAATTTTCTATCTTCTACTGAAACATCAGCAAAATCAAACTTGAAGAGCCCATTTATGATTTGTGCTGCAATTAATGAGAACATATTATTATTATTATTATTATTATTATTATTATTATTATTATTATTATTATTATTATTACAGTGGAGAGAAGTATCAACTCTTTTTTATTTGCCATTGACATGGATTTTTTTTCCTCCTGGTGCTTCTGAAAAGAACACTGTAGGGAATTTCACCCTAGAGCTGATGCAGCAGTTGTCATCATCTCTCATCACTGAAAATTAAGTAATGTTGGCAGTAGTTGCTTATAAGCTCTTACTGCAGATGATTTATAAATTATTCTGTCCCTAATGCCCAACGTGCCTATTCTGTTATTGCGATTTAGGACTATGATGACTTTCCTTGTCAAATCAAATAGTTTTAGGGACAGGAACAGGCAAGATCTCACTGGAAACCAATGATAAAAATTAACACTGTTGTATATATATATATATTTTTTTTTTCAAGATGACAAAATACTTCCTTTCTTTTTCCTCTCAGTGCTATTGCCTTTTCTTGCCACATAGCTGTGTTTGCAGAGTAATGTATTTCACTGTGGAAGTATACCAGGTATCCTCTGATACGAGAATGTTTTAACGAATCCTACAGCATTGTAACATTTAGTAAAACTTATTAGACATCAGATAATGTTATTCATTTGGTGGACTACTACCACTAAGTCACTACTAGAACATAATACAAGAATTTCTCTCTTCTGCTAGTGGCAAAGTCCACATGCAGGTTTTATCATGAGCTACTGCTATGCCACACCATAATTTTTTTTAAGCAGAATTATTTTTCTTTCTGGATGTAACATTGTGAATTATATATATGATAATAGATGATTCCACATCATAATCTGGCATAATTACAATAGTTGAATAGCAACAGGGTCTTAGAAATACTCATTCAATATCGTGTTACACCTCATCTCTTAATAATGCAAAAAAAAAAAAATTAGAACCTTCCTTTAGTTCTCAAACTGCCGTAGGTAATCTTGAGAAAAACAGATTAAATAACTGTGCTATACAGGAGATCTGCATCTGAGAGATTTTTTAATTGTGAGATCTGAATAATCTCACAAGAAGGCTTTAAACTGTGGAGCTTTCATGGGGTTTCCCTGATGTATTTTTCTTCTTCATCCTGTTACACATAAAATATGAAAGAAAGGCAGATGTTCAATTAAATTTCATCATCATTTGTACCTTGTTGCCATATTAAAAGCAAGAACAATATTATTATATATTATACATTAAAAAATGTAATTATAATTATATATACATATATTTTATATATTTATATAATTATAAATATAATATTATAAAAGTGTTCTGATTCATTCTTTTTTAAAAGAAATTGCAATTCATATATATATGTCATTGGGCTGTCATAGTACTTAATATAGTAGAACCATGTGCAGTAAGTACACTTAACATCAACTAAGTTTCCCAGTTCTGCTGCTACTTGTTTCTACGGTAAGCTAGCCTTGCCTGCATAATTTGCAGTAAAAAATATGTTTAGGCCTTCTTTTAGAAGTTTTAAGGGCATAATACCTTTTATTTTATATTTTATTTTATTTTATTTTATTTTATTTTATTTTATTTTATTTTATTTTATTTTATTTTATTTTATTTTATTTTATTTTATTTTATTTAAGAATTGCTTCATGATCATATTAAAAGCATGATGTTATAAATTTTACACTGAGGCATTTTCCTATCTTTTTTTTTTTTTTTTCTTTTCTGAAAGCATGTTGTGGAATTTACGAATGCTGAAGTGAGAAAGTCCATGTATCAGTGAGCATACGAACCTTGTGCTATTTTTTCAGAAGAGATTATTTTGGTTTGCTTTTCTGTATATAGGTTTAAGGTCATGATTAATCAATATAGTTTAATCAGTTTTAGCAAAGGTATATTGTTACACAAGACTAAGATGAGTTCAAACTGTTAAAAAGACAAACACACAATGAAAAACAAAAACAAGTCTTCTGTGATGCTACCAAAATCAATTTCAATAGAAATCACTTACATTAGAGAGGTCTGCTTGTAATACAGTGAAAAGGTCAATACAATTTCTTGCCTAGTTAGCAATGCAGCTTTCAAGCTTCCCTGTGTAGGAGCTGTGATCACAGTATCTGGCAAAGTCTTTTTTCCAAAGACCTTGTGTTTGTCACATTACTCTCCAGAGCTCAACAGGTTGTCTGTAGTATTCTTGACTTCACAGCCTGCTTTCTCTTCTTTCTTGATTTCATTTAGCAAAATTGTCAGTAACTCCATACCTCTTGTCATTAAAACACAAGACTGTAAGGCACTGGTAGTAATGTTTGGCTTTCACCTTAGTATTCTTTAACTTTTCACCCTTACACTGCCTGCAGTTTTATCACCACAAGTTAAGAATGCTACTGCTTTATACTTACACCATCACAGCAAAACACAATGGGATCTGAGTAGTCAAGAAAAAAGAAATCTAGACGGTTAATCTAGACTGTTATTAGGTAATACGCTAACTCATATGAGCTGATATCTCTGTTGTGCTATGGGAGTCTGGGTAGAAGTGAAATAAATAATTTGAATCCCAAATAATCCCTTCCTCTACAAGTCAAAGAATCATAAGTATGATACAGAACACTTGTTGGTGCAAATATATTTTTTCCTTTTTGACTTGACATAAGGTAGTAAAAGCAACTTTTAACCTATACCACAAAAGAATTTTACTTTCTTATATTTATTTAGAATAGCCTGTGAATTTTCTTCTGATTTGATTTTTATTTACACGGATGTTCACATGGTTGCTAAAGCCTTCAGTCAAGCACTGGAAGAGCATCTAATTCTCAAGAGATTTTTGTTCTCATTAAAATCATTCTTCCCACTGATTTCAAAGAAAACAGATCAGGTCTCTAATTTACTAATAGAAATGCTACATGTGGTGTTTCTGAAAATGGAAAGTAATCTTTTAAAATGCTACTCGTTATGATCAAATTCCACATTTTTATAGAGATGTTTCAGAAAGAAGAACTAGAGAGAATGCTAACCCACTCTGGCTATTAAACTTGTGGCTCATTATGATTTTGGAGTGGCAGTTTTATGTCCAGCTATATTAAATTCTTTAAAATTCTGTTGCATATAAAACTTGTATTCTTTCCAGAGGACTCAGCCTCTATCCACTATGTAATGTAGTCAGTGTTTTGGTAAGACAGTGGCACATAGGATGTCTAAATTAGCACTGTACATCTTCTTCTTCTTATCATCATCATAAGAAAACATGAAATGTTTAAGAACTCCCCAAATAAATATCATTTCTTTTCTAAATAAATGCTTTTCTAAATACATTCAAATAAAGTCTGCAAAGAAGTAATAATGAGAAAATCTCTGAAAGACTGGTAGAAGGAAAAAAAAAAGGTAAAAATAAATAAAAGGAAAAGAAGATATGGGGGAAAATGAACACTTCTTACATAAGAAATATCTCATAGACTTGAGTATTAAAAATATTTGAATTTTCAACATTCTTAACAATTTGGTAGCATATATCACAGGAATTTGCAGCAAAAATTGTGGTTATGAATGAGTTAAGAACTTCTGAAAATTTCACCCATTTCCTTTTTTAACTTCATGTTTTGGTTTTATAAGAGGATATTGAAAAATGACAAAACATTTGTGAAAGAAAGAATAATTTCAGCACTTAGTGTCTAGAAAATTAATCTCTGATTTTATCTCACTGGTCTATGATTTGCAATTACATGTTATGTCACTTGATTTAGTACTCTTTATTACACCCTTATTTCACTTCCTTTTCTTCCTTTTCTTCTTTCTTCCTTTTCCTCTCTTACTATCTGCTGTTGTTTAGGAGAGAAATCTACCAGTTTTCCAGCTTATTTGCCTTCAAATTACATCTATTTGACTGTGTTATTATTACTTCAATTGCTTTTACTGCTTGGGACCTTAAGAAAGGAAAACTACCTCCAAGATGGTATTTCAAAAATAATTTAGCCATCCTTCATGCATTGTTATTTGAAGTAGCAGCACAATCAGTAGATGGTACAATAGTGGCTTCTCAGAAGTGATGTGGCTTCTCAGAAGTGGCTTCTCAGAAGTGATGTGTCCCATGTCAATGGTAGTTGTTACTCAAAACCTGCTGTCACCCCTAAATATACCACTCTCCTCTTGGTCTTTTCTAATGCTTACAACCTGAAAAATAAGTGTTTTTTGTTTGTTTGTTTCTTTGTTTTCCCAAAGCAAATGCTCACCAATCAATTCTTGTCTATACAGTGTTTGTACAGTGAGGCTCCAATCCCAACAAGTAATTCTGCAGATATTGCAATATTAAAAACAGACAACATAGCATTGTCTATGGACAAACTCAGTGGACCTAACTATATGAATTTTTAGATACAGTTTTTCTTGGAATTTCCTCTAGAAATTTTGTATAAAAGTTCATTCCATGCTATTTGCCAAAGTAAATTAACTATTTTTTTTTTGTTTTTTGGTTTGGTTTGGTTTGGTTTTTAACAAAATGAAGTAAAAACAAAAACATCAAAATGAAACAAACAAAACCAAAACAAGTGTCAAGCTTTCTGACCAGATACTAGATCTAAGAAAAAGCCTCAGGCTGCATGTGCTGTGTCTCGAGCTGCTTTAGGGTCCTTCAAATGGGCTCAGCAGGACAAAGCTCTTGTAGACCTATAGCTGGCAGGAGCAGAACCCCATGAAGCTCACCGACGCTAGGGCTAGTTTTTTAGCTCCACCTAGTGGAGTTTTGGACGTCTTCTCTGCACGTTTCTGCTTCGGGTACGTTTGGAAGTCGAGTTATTAGGATATTTATCTAGTACTGATTGTTCTTCGACCACTTCAGCCATCTCAATCTTACTATATTTGTGTTGTGTATGTCCTTCTCTCTCTGTCCCTGAGAAAGAAGCATATCAGTCTCCTACAGTGAGGACTCAGTGCTTTCATCATCAAGGTTGACTAATGCTCAAAAGCATGGACATTTGGTTGGATTGTTTTGAAAGTTAGAGTACACAGATTCAGTAGTGTAAATCTAGGAAAAAGCTTATTGAAATAAAGGAATCTGGGAAGAGAAAAATAAGCAATTTTCTAGAGGTCAGTTGATTCTTCTTAGAACCATAGACTAAATATATTTGATATCAGATCCCAGTGGCTTTTGCATAGCACCATTTTTTTTTCTGAGAAAGTGGAATTTAAAATAGTAGTCTTGAAAAAGTTAGATTGTCTTGTGTGCACATGCAAGTCTTACAGATAAGGTGGATTACATTGTGTATGGATAGACTGAATTGCACAGAAATTATATTTTAAACATCAAAAATCCTACCATTTGTAAATAAATGTTAGGTACCTTGAGGGGGTATGCAGTATTTCTTTTGCTTTCTCTGTGCATAGTGTAAAGCAAAGACAGCCTTTTCCAAGAATTCAAGGGAAGCCTTATTCCTACAGTCTTCTTCTGGAACTGACTTCTGGGGTCAGGAATAGGGGGTGAGGAATGCAGCAGACCAAGGGAAACGGGAAGGTATATAAAGCCTTTGCAGAAGAGGTTTCGTTCCAATTTGTTAGGGGTTTGAACTTTTCTCAATGTACCTTGGAAGTCCTGTACTTTTTTTTGTGTAAGAAACAAATGGATGTGCTCAGAGTAGGCAGGGAGCAGAGGTTGTCAGACTACTCAGACTTATGGTTTCAAACTGCCTTCATGTCTCTGAGATGATTTAATTGAGCTGAAAATCTTGTTAAGATCTCTACTATAGTAATAACCATTTATTAACTTTGGATTTCGTTTAAATTTGCTATATTTCATGAATAATATAATATTAATTATCCAAAACAGCACTCTGGAAATAAAGTATTTCTGAAGATCAAAAGCAATTGATCTTGCCCATTCAGGCCACACCTCCGTCTGGTCCCCAAATCCTTGTCACAGCACAGTTATCTCAGTGTGTTTTGGTCACTCTTGATTCATTTGTGTTATTTTTGTTGTTGTTGATGTTATTAACATGAAACAGAATGAAAGCTTCAGACGGTTTAGGTAAGCAGAAACCAAAAGACCTGTGCGAGGGATAAAATGGAATCCCTGGCTACAGTTAAATTGCTTTTTCTTAATGTCTCACAAGTGAGATTTACTTGTGGGTTCTAAAGAGTTCCAGAGAGTGTCTTTTCCTCTCCTCCCAAACTGTGGAAGTAAAAGGTTGCAGAACGCTACCATTTAAAGTGTCTCTGAAATATTCTTTGTCTCTGAAAAGCCACCAACTCAGTCCAAAGTCATTGAAACTTGAAATATCTAAATGTTAAATGCAAAGCTAAAGCACATGTAATTCCTCTGAGAAGTGGAAAATTGGGTAGGAGATCAACAGACTGACTGAGTAAATAAGCTCAGTTCAGAATGTCTGGCTGAAGCACTCAGACTCCAAATGGGTTATACTCATAAAGGGAAGTCTAGATGATTCTAAGATCTATGCAGTCTTGTAGCATGCTCCTCTCTGTAACAAAATTATAGGGCAGCAGAGGGTGTAATGCAGCAAAGAGCAACAATTCATAGACATTTTTTTTTTTTTTTTTTTATGCTGTTGATCTACTGTGTCAAGAATAACAACAAAATCTAGAATAAATTGAAAATGTTGACAAACATCAATTTTTCAGGAATGGAGAAGTGAAGAAAGAATGATACATACATATCTCCATGCATATGCATTATTTATTCTAACCACTGTCATTAATTTGGGCTAGAAATGAAACTTTATAGGTGGTAAACTTTATAGATATTATCAATTTAATGGTCTGGAGGGGTCCTTTTTTAGTGTGAATTTGCCTTTTATTTATTCTTGAGAGTCCTGTGGTACACACTCAGGAACATCAGCAATGAACTTAATATCCTCACTGAAAGTCACTCACCGGGGCACCATCCAGAGCAACCCCTGGCAAAATGGACCCAAGGGCCTCCAGCAGTTGGCTTTCTGCATGTGCTATACATTCCCAGAAACAACACCTTGTGCAAACTCCATTGTGTCTAAACATACAGTGTAGAATTCAAGTCTTGGAGAGATAACAGGTCATAGCAAACATAAGCCTGATCCTTTCCTCTTTGCACAACATCAGTAAGTAACAGAAATAGAAGGAATGATTTTTATCATAAGCCTAATATGTTCTTTTTTATACAAATGTGTTCAAGTGAGAGGAAAAATGCTTAGAAATCATATTGCTGTGGCTGTATATCAGCTTCTGCCTAGCTAATAATGGTAACTATGTAAACAACGGTCATTGCCTAGCAAAAAATAAATAAATAATTAAATAAAAGTCTCAGTGCAATAAAAAACAAATCAAACAAAAATCCCTAAAGAAATTAACTGGAAATGAAATGTACCAGTCCTTCATTAATACAGATTTACAGTTTCTAGGTGGTATCTTGTGGTGTGACACAAAAAAAAGTTCAGTTCATTAAAATTCAAGTTTCTGAAAATAAAGTCAAAATGATTACAGTCAAATCTGAAAAGTACTTTTGCCTTATTTTGTCTTTATCAGGAAATGCCTCTGATGCAGTAAAGAATATACATATAAATTGTCTTTGAACTGTACTGAAAGTGCAGGTAGATATAATATTCTGATAATCAAACACTTAGGGTAAATGTATACCACATAGTTGAGCACAGTGCAGAGCTTCCAAGGCTTGCAAAGATCAGAGGCAGTATAGCTGCACAACCACTGCAGTCTGGGGAGGAAAGATTTGTTATTTTGGTGCAGGGTTGCATAGTAGAAGTATATTTCTTCCAAGCTGAATCTGGCTTGTAACTCTCCCTTTCAAGCTGACTGTACATTCCACAACTTTGTATTGTCACATCAGGTGGGTAGAGGTCCACCTCCCACACCCTTAGTTTTCTCCACACATATACAGTAAGTCTTTCCTGCCAAATATTATTTCTTAATTCTGTTTAACTTACAAGTTTGCAACTTTTCTTTTACCTGAAGTAGGCTTGATGGAAATGCTTAAGGTACCACCTGCTAAACTTGATCTGACCTGAAGATATATATTTTTTTTTCTTGCCATAATTAATACACCATGCCTCAGTATATTCTGCATCTTATACATATCACCTGGTTGCAGAGAATTGACATGAAGATACTGAATTGATCAAATTAATTATAAATCTATCAAAGTACAAGGTTGAATTTCCCACAATGATGAATTCTAACTTAAGACACCAAAAGGTGACCGAGAGAGGGCTAACAGTGATTAATTAATATATTCTACAGTTACCACTGGATATAGTCTACTGTGTATGGGACTGTAAGGTTAGTCCATTAAAAGTAACAAAATATTCCAGACAGTACCTAGATATTATTTAATAACTCTTTAAATCACAACTTTTATTACAGAACTAAAGTTTTTCCTGCCTCATACTGTGAACACACTAGCAAAGGCCTGCTACAAAACTACTCTGAAGCCTGCATATTTATAGATACTGTTGATGAATTTTGTGAATAATCAAGAATTGAATATAATGCATGTTCATATCTTAGCTTAATTATGTTTACAATACTTATGAACATTTAATGTAACTAGTAATATACTGCATTTTATAATTAAGGATTTTCACTAAAGCTTTCTAAAGAGTTACTGCAGTATGCAAAAGGAACCCACATCTAGTTTTTGAACCTCTGCTAATACAAGATATATTAAAACTTGTTTTGCAAAACAAAAGAAGCTCTTATATATAACATTTGTTTATATACTTTAATAAAGTGGTAAGAAAACATTCTTTCAGGAAACAGTAAAAGAAAAACCTGGTTCAAAGTACAAATGCAAAGTTAAGTCACACGGTGAATGGGTAATTGGCAAGGGACATGGGGACTGAGTAAGGAAGGTCTGGCTGAAGCAAAGGCATCTGGAGAGTTACTACAGCATTCTTTACTTGGTAAATGGGAGTTTGCTGCTTGGTACAGGAAAAATAAATAAATAAATAATATGTATTGTGTTACGTTCCCTAGGGACACTGATAGCATTTTCATTGCCTTTTGATTTATTAATTCTAAAGTTTGGCTAAGACACCCACCTTCAGGCTGTTCCTTCAGTAGGGACTGCTCAAGGAGTATACACTTCTCAAACCTCTTCAGAGGGACAGACAGTTGATCCATTTTTCTTCCTACCTCTGGCCAAATCCTGTATAGCACTGTGCATAAATACATTCAAGGAAAAAAATCAAAGATATCCCCACTGCCTCTGCAGACTGCAGCTAGTTTATGGATCATTATCTATCTCTACATGTCCTGCAAAACTCCAAATACTGTTTCTTATTTGATTTCAAGAATAAATTGAAAAGGGCAGCTCAGCTTTGTTACATCCCTTCCTCATAGTGTTCTGAAGGATACTGGAGAACTCAGTCGCTTCATCTGAAGACACATTATTAGAAAGGCATGTTGATATCAGATTGGGCCCTTAAAGGCAAAGGAGTGAAGGTCATGATAACCTGTGATACCTCTTGCCTATTTGTTAGCCTTCTGTAGTTCATATAGTTTTGTCACCTAATAAATTGAATTTCCATGAGGTGACTGTGTTTCTTTCTGTCATGGATGTTCCCAGCTGTAACCTAGACATAATTATTCTTTGAGTCTTGAATTAGTAGCTAAACTGTTCACATATAATGTGCGTACAAGATCTGCACAGTTCTCCATTGAATTAACTACCAAACAGAAAGCAGAGAAAGAAGGGAGTCTTATCCTCTTGGGAGTCATCATGCGGCACTTGAAGGGCAAGCAGGCGATCAGGCCCAGTCAGCATGGGTTTATGGAAGGCAGGTCCTGCTTGACGAACCTGATCTCCTTCTATGACAAAGTGACGCGCTGGGTGGACGAGGGAAAGGCTGTGGATGTGGTCTACCTTGACTTTAGCAAGGCTTTTGACACCGTCTCCCACAGCATTCTCCTCAAGAAACTGGCTGCTCTTGGCTTGGACTGGCGCACGCTTCGTTGGGTTAAAAACTGGCTGGATAGCAGGGCCCAAAGAGTTGTGGTAAATGGAGTCAAGTCCAGTTGGAGGCCAGTCACTAGTGGCGTCCCCCAGGGCTCGGTGCTGGGGCCGGTCCTCTTCAACATCTTCATCAATGATCTGGACGAGGGCATTGAGTGCACCCTCAGTAAGTTTGCAGATGACACCAAGTTAGGTATGTGTGTCGATCTGCTTGAGGGTAGGAAGGCTCTGCAGGAGGATCTGGACAGGCTACACCGATGGGCTGAGGTCAACTGCATGAAGTTTAACAAGGCCAAGTGCCGGGTCCTGCACCTGGGGCGCAATAACCCCAAGCAGAGCTACAGGCTGGGAGATCAGTGGTTGGAGAGCTGCCAGGCAGAGAAGGACCTGGGAGTGATGGTGGACAGTCGGCTGAATATGAGCCAGCAGTGTGCTCAGGTGGCCAAGAAGGCCAACGGCATCCTGGCTTGTATCAGAAACAGTGTGACCAGCAGGGCTAGGGAGGTGATCGTCCCCCTGTACTCGGCTCTGGTGAGGCCGCACCTCGAGTACTGTGTTCAGTTTTGGGCCCCTCACTACAAGAAGGACATCGAGGTGCTTGAGCGGGTCCAAAGAAGGGCGACGAAGCTGGTGAGGGGCCTGGAGAACAAGTCCTACGAGGAGCGGCTGAGGGAGCTGGGATTGTTCAGCCTGGAGAAGAGGAGGCTCAGGGGCAACCTTATCGCTCTCTACAGATACCTTAAAGGAGGCTGTAGAGAGGTGGGGGTTGGTCTGTTCTCCCACGTGCCTGGTGACAGGACAAGGGGGAACAGGCTAAAGTTGCGCCAGGGGAGTTTTAGGTTAGATGTTAGGAAGAGCTTCTTTACTGAAAGGGTTGTGAGGCATTGGAACAGGCTGCCCAGGGAGGTGGTGGAGTCACCATCCCTGGAAGTCTTCAAAAGACGTTTAGATGTAGAGCTTAGGAATATGGTTTAGTGGGTACTGTTAGTGTTAGGTTAGAGGTTGGACTCGATGATCTTGAGGTCTCTTCCAACCTAGAAATTCTGTGATTCTGTGATTCTGTGAAGGGGGTTAATAGAAATCCCAAGTGATTCGAATTCATTTTGTATGAAAATGAGACAAATAACATGATCTACACTTTCTTATTTCTTCACATAAAATAATTTTTAAAAAAACATTACTTTGTACAATGTCTTTTTTTTTTTTTTTTTTCTATGAATTATTATTATATATTATTTTTCTCCCCATCTGCTTTTAGGTTGTAAGAGCTTTCAACTTAAGTGGAGCTCTTCGTTCATTGAACTGAAATCCTTTAGGATCCATTGTGCAGCTTCTCAGAGGTGTCAGAATTTTCAGAATTACCACTTGGTTGCAGCTTAACCTCATGGGCTCTAAAACTTTTTAGATACTTAAGACTACTGTCTTTCATAAAGATAAATGAATTGAGATTTTTCTGGAAGCAAAACAGCTACTATTAGGGCATGACAAAGAGAAGAAAATCCATACAGTTCCCAAGTCTAAACACCAAGAATTCCCAATTCAGTTGGGATAACCTAACTGAATCTTCATCTGAAGCAAGATTACCAAGCAATAAATAAACAAGATATGAAAAAAAAAAACAACAAAAAAAAAACTGTTGGGGAAGGAGGCAGAAAAAATAAACACACACACACACACACAAAACAAACACAAAACAAACAAACAAAAAAAAACCTACAAAGTGCAAAAGAAAAGTAAATTATGTATCGTGCACAAGATAGGAGCAAATTTTGTCCTACAAAATTATGGTCCGGCTGTCCAGTTTAGGCTCTTAAGTTTAAAAGACAGTTCACAGCTTTCATAGCAGAGGAACTGAGAGTTATCTCAAGTCAAGAAAACAGGAAATGGACAGAGGAGGTATAAAAGTGTTTAAGGACACTGCAAGGCATTTCAGGAAGGAAAGATTTCTTTCCAATCTCTTTTACCCCATCATCTGTCAAGTCAAGGACAAGTATATTTTTTTGCAATTCTCAAAGTTCTGTTTTCTCCTCTTCTGTTTGTAACTAACTATATGCACACCCCTGTTCTGTCCCTGGCACTACCATACCAGATGGTGTGCTCTACATGTTCAGCCATCTATTTCTCAGAAGGTCAGAATAAAATTACGGAAGCAAAGAAGCCTTCTAGATGTTGTTTTTGCCTCCAAGTTTGTTCAAATATTAGTAGTTCAAATATAGTTCAAATATTAGTTCAAGCAATAATGGTTAAAAATAATTATTCTTTTAATTCGGTTCCACAGAAAATAAAAGTATTTTGAACCCTGTTTTTTTGATGACATTGGAATCATGGCAAAAACCTTTAAACACCTCAAAAGAGATCACAGTGCATTCTAATGTAATTTCAAAATCTCCGATGTCCTTATTGTGCTAAATCCAATGTAGTATAAATCAACAGACTTCAAAAATAAATTACAGTGAGAAGTTTTGATAGTTTTGGAGTAAAATATTTTGATTTTGTTGATAAAATCTATGTGTTCATATATCATTTGATTTTTTTTTCTATAAATTATGTTGTCACAATTTGATATATGCCTGCAGAAAATGAAGTTTTAGATAAAAGGAGGTTTTATTGATGGAGAACTGCTTCATCAAAAAGAAAAATCAGTTTGCTTTACCTGTAGGTTTACTACATTTATATTATCTTAGAACTAGGAATAAGTACTTCTTTATTCTGGTTAAATATTGATGACATCAAAACAAAAACCCATTTCAAAAACAGAAATAAATCATTGTAGCAAAATATCAAACAGTTATTATTTCTTGTGCTTTAGCCTATTGGTTGTATGTCACACAAGTACTGTCCTACCACCTCTGTTTATTTAAATATGATACGTAGTGATTAAAGACAGTTGCTGTATGCATATTCTATAATTGGTAGGATCAGGTATTTTATCATATATATTATCAAAAGCTCTGATTTACTTCATGAGACTTACTCTTAAGACTTTTTCTAAGTTTTTCTTCCTCCTCTCCTGACCCAGAGTAACTGACAGTTAACTTATATATTCCCTGTTTTGTGTTTTACTACCCCTGTGTAGTACTGAAGAAAAAAAGACTTTCTATGAGCTCCTTTAAATTATGTCATTTTATATATATATCAGAACAAGAAGCCTATCGTGGTTTAACCCGGCCAGCAGCTAAACACCACATAGCCGTTCGCTCACCCTCCCCCCTCCCTCTCTGGGACAGGGGAGAGAAATGGAAAGTGAAGCCCATGAGTTGAGATAAAGACAGTTTAATAAGACAGGAAAATTATTATTATTATTATTATTATTATTATTATTATTATTATTATTATTATTATTATTATTATTATTATTATTATTATCATATATAATAATAATATTATATTAATATAATAATAATAATAATAATAATAATAATAATAATAATAATAATAATAATAGTACTACTACTAATAATGTGTACAAACAAGTGATGCACAATGCAATTGTTCACCACCCACTGACCGATGCCCAGCCTAACTCCGAGCAGTCTGGTCCCCCTCCCCCCTATATAGCCACCCCTATATATTGTTTAGAATGATGTCAGATGGTATGGAATACCCCTTTGGCTAGTTTGGGTCACCTGTCCTGGGTCTGTCCGCTCCCAGCTCTTGCTGCACCCCCAGCCTGCCCGTTGATCAATATATATTCAAATATTTAAAAATATATATTAATTTGAAAAATAATTTTCTAAAATAAAATATTATTACTTTGTTATTAATAGTATGTATCTGCAAGTTCCATATTTCTACCAGATTTTCATATTCTGTGACATTGGAGTATCATCTGTTCTGATTATCATTAGGAGAATGATGGATTAACAGTTTGGATAAAATAAAATCTATTTTGAAGTGTCACAGAACACTGAATATAATCCACATGTATTAGCTAAAGGAAACTATAGCACAAAAAGTACTGGAAAATCACCTGCTCAGTGGAAAATCAACAACTTCTTGACAATTATAGTTGTTTCATTTGATTTGTTCTCTAGCCTGTTCTTCAATATTATGGCATATTAGGATTTTTTTCACTCCTTGACCTTCCATACACTGCATGTTTTATCTTGGAAACCTCAGAAAAAGAAAGATTTGAATCCAGGAGCAAAGAAGCACTGAGCAATCACAGAGATCTACCTTTTTCAAATACAAATTGTGAACTAGCCTTCCCAGAGAAATCTTGCCAGAAGTGAATCATTTTACAAAAAGACCAAACACTGAGTGAACTGAGGAATAAGATGACATTCCAGAGCAGGTACTGATTTTTCTGTGAAATTTTAGTTAAGTTTGTCAAGATGATTTTTTAAGGAGAAAGCAAATCAAAATTTAGAAAATAGCTATGAATCAATCATTTTTTAACTGAGTGAGATCTAATTTTATGTTTATTTACATGAAATAAATGCTGCATGTATTCAGTTTGTGGGTCTGTGGATAGAAATGTAGATAATAAATATATATTATCTAATTTACATATTTTAAAAGGTGTTTATTCTTCCTGGATGTATTCAGATAAAACTGATTAGATGGTATGTTGGATCAGGCAGGCAGAGTCTGCTTCATATCCTATATTCCTGAGGTTAGACTACTTAATGTATTCAATTATGATATAATTCATTCTTCTAGAACATTCCTCATTACAGACTCAGCAACTGGAAGATTTTCCTTTCTTTGATTTTTGCCATTCTTTTTTTAGGAACCAAATTTCACTGCAGTTATGTCATCTAGAGCTCATATGTTTGGAGAATTATTGTCTGTACCTACACGTTTACTTTGGATAGTCACTGCAGGCTGTACATCAGAATCACACTGCTGGTGCTGTTTACAGGCCACACATGCGTACACTTTGTGACTAAATGAAAATGTGTATGTAACTGAAGGAAAATAAAAGGTGTTGTGCCAACTTTCCTCTACTTCATGCTCTGAAAAGCTTAAGATAACTATCAAAAGTTTAAATCTCAAATGTTCCAGTGATGCTGTTGTTTCTGCCTTTGCTTGTTTATCTCATTTCCCCTTCCAGCTTTTTTGTTTGTTTGTTCGCTTGTTTGTTTGTTTTAAAATAAGTACTTCACCATGTGAGTTTTTGGTAGTTTTTAGTGCTGTATTTCTGTTTGTGTACCTGTACACTACTTCAGTGAAATGTATGAAAAAAGCTTTGGGGTTTTCTGTCTCCAAAAATGTCATTATGTCAATTCACATTTATATCCTACTGTTTCAAAACAAACAAATAAATAACAACAAAAACAACAAAACAACACTGCAGTTAGGAACATCAGTATCAAAGAAAAAGAAACAACAATGAAAATACTAGCTTGAGCACTTATTATTATCCTTAGCTTTGGATAATTTCTACACTGAAGTACAATACCTGACTCCAGGACAGAAGATGGCATTCCTATTGGTGAAAAGTTGAGTCATACAGTTTTCTCTTATGAGAGGATACAATAAAGAAAATATTTGGTTTGTGGGTTTTTATTTCCCTAACTTACAGAATTTTGTTTAATTTATAATTTTAGGAGACAGAAAGTTGAAAATTCTCTCATTTTCTCTCAATTGTGGCAGCGTCATTGTTTAAGTATTAATATTTTGCCAGTTCTACTATTCTGTAGAGCTAATTGAGTCAAGACATAGAAACATATTATTTCCAAAATTATTAGGGAAGCAAGACTGATAGTGGAGTTCACAAGTTGGAGCACTAAGGAGAACCTACATCAGTATCTTTCCTTGAGCTTGTAAAAACGCAAGAAAAATATGGCTCATTAATTCACTTTTTGCTGCCACAAACTGGAAACAAATCTATTGAAAATGAAAGCATAGTGTTAGTATAACTGCCAGAAATCAAATCTAGAGACAGTAGACCACACCAAGTTCATTTGTCTGCTATGACAGCAAATATTTACATAACATCTATTTTACAAATCAGAATAGCTCCTGCAATCTTTTCATTTCTTCCTTTCATGTTAGAAGGCTGTTCTGAAATTTCACTTTGGTGGTGGAACGTCTTCCAGTTTCCATTTGAAATTTCATCCTGATCAGTTTATAAATATTTATCTTATGAAAATGTTGTTCCTGGCTTTTTTCTTCCTGAAAAGAACTTCTAAAGAACTGAGAACTGAACTATATCAAACATTTGTATGCTTTTGTGAAGATAGATAAACTATTTGCTTTTTGTTTCTGGAAAAAAAAAAAAAAAGTTTAAAAAAGTTTGTCTATTTTCCTGATCATCCTAGTAGCCATACTTTCATTCTACTGCACTATAAATCAATTCATTTTTATGGAAGTATGAAGACACATCAGTCTCACTGAAGTCTTAGCTTCTTCAGTTACAGTGGCCAAAAACACAAGAAAACTGAGGTGTGAAGAAAACTGCATGAATTAATATCAAATTCTCAAGTAAATAACCATACTGAGATCACAGTAGCTGAAAAAAAGCACCTGCTTTTACCATTAACTAAATTCAGATTTTGTGTGCCAATCATGAGTACAAGCCAACCCCCAAAAATTTAAAATTTCACCTGCAGCTAAAAACTAATTGTCACAAATACCAGAAACTTTTTGGAATAAGTAACAAATCCTCCAGCAACATTCTACCCTCCTGTTCCTAAAAGTAACATCATACATACTTCATATTTAAAAAGTATGTTTAAATATTTAATTATTTTCTTCTGGCATTTATATATAAATCTGTATGTTTTAATCCTGACATAAAACTTTCTAATAATGTGAATAATGTGCTAATGATAAATGTTGTTATGTTAAACTATGCTTTTTTAAATTCCTCTGAGCAACATCAGCTGTTCTTAGTACTATATTTTCAGTAATTGACAATAATGTAATGAAGTAATATAATAATAAAATAATATAATAATTGGCATGGATGTTATGAATTACTTACTTGAGGCTCCTACCTGTAATTATTATTAACATTAATTTTCCCTATACTTAAGGGATGTGAAATACAGACACATGAGGTCATCACAGAATGGAAATTTAGACTAGATTGATTGTAGCTGATAAAAATATTACATATATAAAAACACACATATATGTACTTGAAAATGTAAATATGTATTCTACTATTGGCATAACATTTAATGTAAATATACATACATGCACACAAGTGTATTTGTTCCCAAATGAAATGTTTCCATAGATGTCCCTGTCATCACCATAATAGTCATTTATTATAGATCTTTCAGTCTTCTTATGTTTTCTTAAAACGAACAGCAAAACTTTTATAAATAACTGAGGTGTGGGAGACAGAGGGATTTGGCCAACCTCTTTTCAGTGGTTTGTGGGGAAAGGACAAGGGGCAATGGCTAAAAAATGGAACACAGGAAGTTCAGCACCAACATGTGAAAGAACTTCTTCACAGTGAGGGTGACAGAGCACTGGGACAGCACTGGGACAGGGAGGTTGTGGAATCTCCTTCTCTGGAGATATTCAAGGCCTGCCTGGATGCCTACCTGGCAGCCTGCTCTAAGGAACCTGCTTTGGCGGGGGGTGCAGGGACAACGACGACGACAACACTCCATGATCTCTCGAAGTCCCTTCCAGCCCCTACAATTCTGTGATTCTGTGAACTTGTGAGGTTAATTTACAATTAACTGAACTGATGTAATTACACAGGAATTATTTTATTTATATTTTAAGTTCTGTAACTGTGAACAGCTCAAGAAAATACCCAGCCTACCAGAAAAAAAAACACATACTTTTATCACACACTTATAGAAGTGATAGAAGTGAACTGGCTATTGATAAGTATGTCTTCAAGAAATATATTTGCTTACAGCGAATAATATGAAGGTTCTGACATTTTCTGTGAGAGACGGGACAATGTCTTTTAATATAAGAAAGCAGAAAGAATTACCATCCCATATTTCTTGGTACATATGAAAGCCATTCTATATAGTCACAGAAAGGTACAAAAAAAACTATGAAAGCCCTGGTCAGCATGGTCTGTATCAGCTTAAACTACTCTGACAGCTGTAAGACTGAATCCCACTCTAGTTCTTTAAATTTGGTGATATGAGTTTCCTCTGCATAAAATCTTGTATATGGTCACAAAAAATGAGGGAATAGAATGGGGAAAAGTAAAAATAAAAAAAGGTCCAGGGGAACCTTCAGTGATTACTGCCCTGAATGAGAATGAAGAGAGATAATCAGGCAGTGGTACACTCAAAACTGGAGTGAGTGTAGCATAAGCTAGAGGAGGGATCTGCTTTTGAAAAAGAAAAAAGAAAATAATGAGTACAGTAGGAACTGACTGAAAGGAAAACAGACAGATTCTTGTGTGATAAAATAAATGGGAGCTAGAGGTTAATAGAAATGGCCAGTACAGAAATGGATTTTCCAAGCTGAAAGAAATTGATATCATTCAGTTTAACTCATGTAGGATTCATTTTTCTTAACCTTTATGTTACTAATTCTTAGTCTAACATATAGTACCACTGGATAAGATTCATTTCAACCAATTTTATCCATCTAAAAGTTAGACATCTAGTTTAAGCAAGTGCCATCCATTGCAGTATCATAGGAAACTACAAAGAGTGATCTATTCAGTTTTAGCTCAGACGGCTATAGGTGAGATGAATCACATTCCATGAACAGAGATTTCAGACACACATCATACTTCTTGGCATATATATGATGAATGAAAGTTAATTATCTCCTATTAGATAACATGCAGATTTGTGATATAAAAGGAATGGAGGAAGGGAGGAAAGAAAAGAAGGGAGGAAAGAAAAGAAGGGAGGAAGGGAGGAAGGGAGGAAGGGAGGAAGGGAGGAAGGGAGGAAGGGAGGAAGGGAGGAAGGGAGGAAGGAAGGAAGGAAGGAAGGAAGGAAGGAAGGAAGGAAGGAAGGAAGGAAGGAAGGAAGGAAGGAAGGAAGGAAGGAAGGAAGGGAGGGAGGGAGGGAGGGAGGGAGGGAGGGAGGGAGGGAGGGAGGAGAGAAAGGGAAAGGGAAAGGGAAAGGGAAAGGGAAAGGGAAAGGGAAAGGGAAAGGGAAAGGGAAAGGGAAAGGGAAAGGGAAAGGGAAAGGGAAAGGGAAAGGGAAAGGGAAAGGGAAGGGGAAAGGGAAAGGGAAAGGGAAAGGGAAAGGGAAAGGGAAAGGGAAAGGGAAAGGGAAAGGGAAAGGGAAAGGGAAAGGGAAAGGGAAAGGGAAAGGGAAAGGGAAAGGGAAAGGGAAAGGGAAAGGGAAAGGGAAAGGGAAAGGGAAAGGGAAAGGGAAAGGGAAAGGGAAAGGGAAAGGGAAAGGGAAAGGGAAAGGGAAAGGGAAAGGAAACCTAATATATGAAATTCTTTATTTGGGCACATACCCAATACCAAATCTTTTGAAGCAAAGATATGCCATTTATATTTCCTAGAAGACTATTAGAGACTAGAAGACTATAGAGACTAGAAGACTATAGAGACTTCCTAGTTTCTATAGTCTTCCTAGTATAGACTTCCTAGTCTCTATAGTCTCTGTAGTCTTCCTATAGTCTTCCTAGAAGACTATAGAGACTATTCACCTAGAAGACTTTTTCCACCTTCTTTCCAAACTGGATGTTTGATATACACTTCTGTCTTCATGTCTTTTGTATTCTGGTCTGAATGAATTGTCACAGTCACAGCAGAACAATTACAGTGCAGATTAGATCCAGAGATATCTATATAGTAATACACAAGTTGTAGAAATCGCAATGCAATCAATTTACAATAAAGATAGAAATGACAGACAGGCATATGAGATTAAGAAAGTCTATGTGATCCCACTCTTACAGTTAAGTCTCAGAGGGGCTGATTCTATGTCTACACCTTGAATTACAGTGCTCTGTCAATGGCATGTTGGTTAAATGTTAGCTACAAATTAGCTGATACATCCTAGAAGAACACTACTTTAACTTAAATGAGAAGCAGAGGAGAAATATGGAAGAAAAAAGGTGTGTAGTTTCATGACTGCTACTGTAGAAGTGGTGCAGAAATGTTAGCTAATATAACTACGCAGTATGATACTATGTTTCAGCTAATTAGCAATATGTCCCTAATATCTATGTCACTTTTCATTTTCAAGTTAGCTCAATTACATCTTGGTATTGCTTAGTGCACATGTTCCTTAAGTGACTCATTCAAGATCATATCAGAACTCCGTGTCAGGGATTGTGGCTAATGCCGTATCTGTGACTCAGTGTGATTCCTCAGTCAGAAGACCTTTGTAATCTCTCAAAGGTGATGGCATATTAAAATGCTATTACTTTTCTTTTTTTTTTTAATGAGTACAAAAACAAACAAACAAACAAACAACAACAACAACAACAACAAAACAAAACGAACGTCTATCTGCAACAGATAAATGATTCTAAGTTCTTAAGCTGTTTACTCTTTCAGGTCAGTCACTCAAACAGTTATCCTCTTAATCACAATAACATACATTAAATATTTCTGCAGCTGTTCACAAATATTTATTTATCTTTTGGCAGAACTTTAAAAGACTTATCTGAAACATGGTAACGTGCATTTTTCCTCCTTTGATTACAGAGGGTTATGCCAAGTCTTTACTAGTTTTAGCTTAGAACCCTTCTTTGGTGTGAACCGCCACATTTTATCCCATAACTTTTAATAAACATCAAATGATTCTATAAAATCTCTAAATGTTGACTGCTCTTTCCACAAAACTTCCATAAATGGTAAATTCAAAAGTTTAGTTCAGTCAGCTTTTGAGAAAGATACCATTTTCTTCTTTGTCACAGTTTTTCACGCAAAAACAGTTAAGGAGAAATTTATGCTGACTACCTATACTAATTACAGGTAACAGCATTATTTGGCACAGATCAATAAGTTTCCTATAAGAACCACCTATGAGGCATCAAACACATTTCAATACAATATAAAAAACACAACGTTTTCTTTGCTATTATCATATTAATATTTTTAATATTTTGCAAGTTAATCATTTAATGCTAATGCAGTATTTTTATTTCCATTCCAGGTGTGATATTACAGCCTTCTTACTAAGTGTTAGCCCTCTCACACATTCTTGTTAGGTTTCACCTCTCCCTCCCCCTTCATATCTCCCCCTCTGCCCCATGATTGTCAAGAAACTTAGATATTGGAATGTTAAGAATTAATTTACTGGCCTAGAGGAATCATCTTGTATAATATTCAACATGCATAAAACAAGTGTACTGGGAAAGAATATTGCAGTGAAACAGAAGTTCTTCTATTGAAAAAAAAAAAAAAAAAAAAAAAAAGTACCCTTAGCTCTGAAGAGAACATTATGGGTAAGAGATTTTATATGACATTTAATTACATTTATGAGCAAAAAGTGAATAAGACATATGACTATATATGGATAAGGTAATGTTGTGGTTTAACCAGGCTGGAAGCTAAACACTACACAGCCGTTTGCTCACCCTCCCACCTCCCTCTCTGGGATGGGAGAGAGAAATGGGAAAGTGAAGCCTGTGAGTTGAGATAAACACAGTTTATTAAGACAAGAAAATAATAATGACAATAATAACAATAATTATGATAATAGTACTACTACTAATAATGTGTACAAAACAAGTGATGCACAACACAATTGCTCACCACCTGTTGACCGATGCCCAGCCTATCCCTGATCAGTCCAGCCCTCCTCCCCCCAGCTAGCCACCCCTATATATTGTTAAGCATGACAGCAGATGGTATGAAATATCCCTTTGGCCAGTTTGAATCAGCTGTTCTGGGTCTGTCCCCTCCCAGCTCTTGCTGCACCCCCAGCCTGCCTGTTAGCAGGACAGAGTGAGAAGCTGAAACATCCTTGGCTTGGTGTAAGCACTGCTCTGCAACAATTAAAACATCGGGCTGTTATCAGCACTCTTCTCATCCTAAGCCAAAACATAGCATTCTACCAGCTACTAGGAAAAAAATTAACTCTACCCTAACTGAAACCAGGACAGATAATTGTAAGAGTTATAAGAAAATAAAAGCTGCATTTAACAAATAGTGAGAAGTTATCAGACCTGTACTTTGTGGACTTCCCTATGTGTGTAGGAATACTTCTAATGCATACAAGAAATCAGTAATACTGTGGTTGTCTTGAATGGGAGGAGAAATGTAAATATATGCAATAGCTTCTTCTTATTATCACAGAATCACAGAATTTCTAGGTTGGAAGAGACCTCAAGATCATCGAGTCCAACCTCTGACCTAACACTAACAGTCCCCACTAAACCATATCCCTAAGCTCTACATCTAAACATCTTTTAAAATCTTCCAGGGATGGTGACTCCACCACTTCCCTGGGCAGCCTGTTCCAATGCCTAACAACCCTTTCGGTAAAGAAGTTCTTCCTAAGATCCAACCTAAAACTCCCCTGGCGCAACTTAAGCCCATTCCCCCTTGTCCTGTCATCAGGCACATGGGAAAACAGACCAACCCCCACCTCGCTACAGCCTCCTTTAAGGTAGAGAGTGATAAGGTCACCTCTGAGCCTCCTTTTCTCCAGGCTGAACAAACCCAACTCCTTCAGCTGCTCCTCGTAAGACTTGTTCTCCAGGCCCCTCACCAGCTTCATCACCCTCCTCTGGACTCACTCGAGCACCTCAATGTCCTTCTTGTAGCGAGAGGCCCAAAACTGAACACAGTATTCGAGGAGTGGCCTCACCAGAGCCAAGTACAGGGGGACAATCACCTCCCTACCCCTGCTGGCCACACTGCTTCTTATACAAGCCAGGATGCCATTGGCCTTCTTGGCCACCTGAGCACACTGCTGGCTCATATTCAGCCGACTATCAACCAGTACTCCCAGGTCCTTCTCTGCCTGGCAGCTCTCCAACCACTCATCTCCCAGCCCGTAGCTCTGCTTGGGGTTATTGCGCCCCAGGTGCAGGACCTGGTACTTGGCCTTGTTGAACTTCATGCAGTTGACCTCAGCCCATCTGTGCAGCCTATCCAGATCCTCCTGCAGAGCCTTCCTACCCTCAAGCAGATCGACACACACACCTAACTTGATGTCATGTGCGTAAGACTGGATACTTTGGCTTTGACAAGTCAACTTGACAGTCCGAATTTCTCCAGAAATTCAGTTATTCTATTTGTCAAAAAGTTTTGTCATGTTCATTTTGGTTCTTCCAAGAACCAGAAGCTGTACTCTAACTTAGTTTCTCTCTGTTAAGCAAGAATCATTTTCACTTCCTTAGACAATTCTAAACCTACTTTAATTCAACTTTCCTACCATTACAGGTAGGAAACCATAGAATCATAGAATCATTAAGGTTGAAAAAGTCCTCCAATATCATCTGGTCTAACCATCTAGCTTCTTATTTTTAGTAGGATGATGGTTGGACCAGATGATCACAGGAGCATGGAATTGTAGGGATTGGAAGGAGCCTTGAGAGATCATCAGGTTCAACACCCCTGCCAAAGCAGGTTCCCTAGAGCAGGTTGCTCAGGTAGGCGTCCAGGGGTGTCTTGAGTATCTCCAGAGAAGGAGACTCCACAACGTCCCCGGGCAGCCTGTTCCAGTGCTCTGTCACCCTTACCATGAAGAAGTTCGTTCACATATTGGTGAGGAACTTCCTGTGCTCCATTTTTTGGCCATTGCCCCTTGTCCTGTCCCCACAAACCACTGAAAAGAGGTTGGCCAAATCCCTCTGTCTCCCACAGAGACCCGAGTCTCTCAGTCCTTCCTCATCAGGATCTTGATCTCCCTTGATCTTGACAGTCTTTTCCAACCTTGATGATTCTATGATACTATAGAATCCCTACCACCACTGTCACCCACTAAACCATGTCCATAAGTACCACATCCAACCTTTCTTAAACACCCATAGGGATGGTGACTGCACCACCTCCCTGAGCAATCTGTTCCAATGTCTGACTACTCTTTCTGAGAAGGAATGTTTTCTAATTCCCAGCCTAAACCTCCCCTAGTGCATTTTGAGGCCTTTCCCTCTAGCCCTATTGCTAGTTACCTGCAAGAAGAGGCTCTCTACAGATACCTTAAAGGAGGCTGTAGTGAGGTGGGGGTTGGTCTGTTCTCCCACGTGCTTGGTGACAGGACGAGGGGGAATGGGCTAAAGTTGCGCCAGGGGAGATTTAGGTTGGATCTTAGGAAGAACTTCTTTACTGAAAGGGTTGTTAGACATTGGAACAGGCTGCCCAGGGAAGTGGTGGAGTCACCATCCCTGGAAGTCTTTAAAAGACGTTTAGATGTAGAGCTTAGGAATATGGTTTAGTGGGTACTGTTAGTGTTAGGTCAGAGGTTGGACTCGATGATCTTGAGGTCTCTTCCAACCTAGAAATTCTGTGATTCTGTGATCCCCAGCACCCCACAACTTCCTTTCAGGTAGTTGTAGAGAGCAATAACGTCTCTCCTGAGCCTCCTCTTCTCCAGACTAAACAACCCCAGTTCCCTCAGTCGCTCCTCACAGGACTTGTGTTCCAGACCCTTCACCAGCTTCATAGCCCTTCTCTGGACATGCTCCAAGGCCTCCATGTCTTTTTGAAGTGAGGGGCCCAAAGCTGAACACAGTACTCGAGGTGTGGCCTCACCAGAGCTGAGTACAGGGGGACAATCACCTCCCTAGTCCTGCTGGCTGCACTATTCCTGATACAAGCCAGGATGCCGTTGACCTTCTTGGCCACGTGGGCACATCGCCAGCTCATGTTCAGGTAAGTGTCGACGAACAACCCCAGATCCTTTTCCTCTGTACAATTTTCCAGCCACTCTCCCCCAAGGCTATAACATTGCATCGGGTTGTGACCAAAACGCAGGACCCAGCACTTAGCTATGTTGAACCTCATCCCATTGGCCTCTGCCCATCAATCCAACCTCGGAAGACCGTGTCGAAGGCTCTGCTGAAGTCTAGGTAGACTATGTCAACAGCCTTTCCATCATCCACCAGGTGGGTTACCTGCTCATAGAAGGAGAGGCAGTTGATTAGGCAGGACTTGCCTTTCATGAAGTCATGCTGACTGGGCCTGATCCCTTGGTTGCCCCACCTATGTTATGTGAATGCTTTCAAGATGACCTTCTCTATCACCTTTTCTGGCACTGAAGTCAGGCTGCAAGGCCTGCAGTTCCCCTCCTCCTCCATACAACCCTTCTTGTAGTTAGGCTTCACAATAATAAGTCTCCAGTTATCTGGGGCCTCTCCAGTTGACCGTGACCACTGAAAGATGATGGAAAGCAGTTCAGCAATCACATTGCCAACTCCCTCAGCACCCTCAGGTGCAATCTACCAGGGCCCATAGATTTGTGGGTGTCTAGCTTGCCTACATAACCTCTAACTCAGTCCTCTTCAACCAGGGGAAAGTCTTTCTCTCTCCAGGTTTTCTCTCTTGTTTCCAGGCTTAGTAGCGTGTGGGAGCTTGCCTTAGCAGTGAAGACTGAAGTAATGAAGGCATTCAGTAACTCTGCCTTCTCTGTATGCACCATCACCAAGGCACCTATCTCATTTATCAGCGCATCCACATTTTCCCTAATCTTTCTTTTCCTGCTGATGTATTTGAAGAAGTCCTTCTTGATTTCTCTTGTTAAATTTAATTATAACTGGGCCTCGGCCTTCCTCATTGCACCCTTTAATTCTCAGTCAATATCTCTGTATTCCACCCAACTGGTCTTTCCCTTCTTCTACATCATGTATGCTTTCTACCTAAGTTTTCCCAAGAGCTCCTTGCCCATCCATGAAGGTCACCTGCCCCCCTTGACTGAGTTCTTTCTTGTGGAAATACACTGATCTTGAACTTGGTGGAAGTGGTGCTTGAATATTATTCACAACATTTCAAAAATGGACAACAAAACTTGATTACTAAGTAAAATGAAATATATATTTTTGTTGGTCCTTCCTCCATGACAGTGAATCTCTAGATTGCAAATAACACTAGTTCCCATAAAATCTTAAACATGGCATACTACTCTTTCCTTCTTCTATGGCTATGTTTGCAGTTGTCAGTCTGAAGACTAATTTAAGTTCCCAAAATATCCTCCTAGGTACATTTATAAAAATGTTGTCAGATTACCCCTGGCAAAATACAAGGTACTCTTGTCAGCTATGAAAATCACACCATTTTTTTCACATCCTTTATACAGTTGATGTGCTATATCGGGGAAGATAATGCTAACTTTACAGTGTGTTTTGTCACATGACAAGATGTTTGCAAAAAGGTTTTTTCAAAGCTAAAATCAGATGTTACAGATAATAACATCTGATTGTCCAGTGTTCAGCTTTATCTGAAGTGAATCTAAAGAAGTATAGAAATATACTATCTAAAGAAGTATAGAAATATAAGTGTACGTTATACATCTGAAATTTTTAAATTTCTTGGGAGTTCAGAGAAAGATTATTTTTTAACCATTTATCCCCATGTACTTCATATTAGCTCTACACACAGCAGTTTAGGCAACTACAACATGGAAAAATACAGTAATAAACCTAGGAAGTAAACCTCAATGTAACTGGAAAGTTAAGTATGTTAGTAAGTTCCTCATTTTTTTCAGGAAAAAAATCCAAACTATTGTTTTTATTAATACATAGCAATAAACATCATAGGTAAAGATCACTTTATTAGAACCACAGAACCTCTTAGAGCAGATTAGAAGTTGTTAGATGAAACAAATGAACTGATAGATTATCTCAGTCCCAGGAATGAACAGCTTTCAGAAAGAATAAGAATGAAAGAACTGGACTAAGAATATGATGCTGGTGAAGAGAGTTCACTTGATCACAAAGAAATCGTGATGCTTACAAGGACAATTAATACCTTGTAGCAGAGCTTCACAGCAAGAGATAGAGCTCTAACCAATATAAATAACAAAAAAATCTAAAGGCAAAAGTGAATGACTATTTCTTGCAAACATGTTAGGATTAGAAGAAAATTGCACACATCTACAGTTTATCTGATCTGGCTTGTATATAAGTACAATATTGCAAGGGGTCCTACAGAATGACTAGGAAGTTTTTCTAATTCTTGGTGGTCTGACAGAAGGTGTTAAGTGCTTTGTCTTTATGTTTTGGTCTACCTCAGAAATATTTTATGATCTCAGCAAATTTTATCATCATTTACAGAAAAAAGAAAATTTAGTTCTGTTATCTAAACAGGATTTTTGCTTGGAGCATGAAAATTAATATTGCCTAGCTTGATTAGATTTGGACTTTAATTAAACTTTTGAACTTTAAGCTACCGGATTTGAAATGAATCCTTATCATACTTCATATGTATTTCTAGTATTAATATTTTTATTGCTGCTTATGAGTAGTGCAGGAATGCACTATTAGACTACATTTGCCTTACAATATTAGGCAGTCTCCTAAAAAGAAATAAAAAAGATTTCTGTCTCAAAGTGTTTGCAAGTTTAATAGAGAGAATGTATCTCAAATAGTTGTTAGTGTGATATAATATGCATAAACTAGGATGCAAGGAAGTGTGACCATGTTTTTCTGGAAAATAAATAAATAAATAAATAAATACATAGATAAACTTTTATTTAACTTTTGTAAATCACATCTATGTAAAGAAAAAGAATGTTGCATCTCTTTTGACCTTTCCATTAAGTTATAACAGTTGAACTATATTGTATATATAAAAATATATATACTTCTTAAAGACTATGCAAGCCCATAAACATATGTAATGAAAACTGCCATAGAAAATCTGCTCAGTCCATTTGTTTAAAACCAAATCAAAATCACAATGGTTTATTTATTTATAAATGTCACATAATTAGCAGGTAATCAATGATTCATTCATGGATTAATATCAGCAATACAACTTACAAAGTACCATACTAGGAACTTATAAAATGCTCAGAAACATCACTCTATAACCAATTTCAAAATGCTTTAACCTTACACCCACCCATATGTGCACACAGTTATGTGCACACACACACACAGGCCACATTCATACACATGCCAGGATTCAAGCTTTTCATAGCATCCATAGGGAGAGCCTTCTGTCTGTCCAATCCAGAGATCTTGATTCCAGAGGAAGACTTTCAGCATTGTCTAAACAAGCTTTGATTGCTGATGGTTGTACTCTAAGGTCTTTCCCTCACAAATGTTGCAACTCCAAACATTGAAAATTTTCGTGCTTTTTATACTTCTGTTCCATCTGAGTTCTTTGTTTCTAAATCCTTTTTTGTAATTCCCAGGTTACATTTTAAGAAGTCTAATTGTCACTTTATTCTATGACTCAAAAAGTTTCAGGCCAAGTTTCTCTGTCAATTTTGCGTGTTCCTTTCACATCGACTGTTTACATTCACATACCTATTTTAACAACTGCTGTTAGCCAAGTCAAGGGTGGGCAGTGAAAATATTTCACAGTACTGACTAACATTAAATGTAAGAAATTACTTTGATGTACCTGGCAGATAACAGGGACTGAAACCTTAAGGATTCATTTATGTTCAAAGTCAACTAGAGATTAATTTTAAAATTGTAATATTCAACAGACTAATTCTAGAAACTTTAAAAAAATGCCACTAGTACTTTGGATTTATTATTAAAGATTAACTCCTGGAAATCTGAATCATCAAAAAAAATCAAATTTTGCTTTAAAAGTAATATATCTTAAATCTAAACTGCTTCAAAAGTTCATATACACAATTTAACCACCCATATACTGGAAAAGAATGCTTTGAGTTCAATAATCAGAGATTATATTAAAAAACAAACCAAAAAAAAAATAATAATTCAGGTGTTCGTACTGCTTGTGAATGAATACAAAATTTTTGTTTGTTCACAGATTTTACTGAAAATAATGAAAGTCTTCCAACCCCTTAGAAAATTATTGGTATAGAGATCTTAAAGATGCCTCATCAAGCACAAAGATAAAGCTTTTATTCCTCCTGACATGCACCACTAACAATAATTTAGGACAGCCCTGAAGTCACACATAAAGAATCTGTAAGCAGCTATATGAGAACCATTTATATACTACCATACCATGGTAGTATATTTGTTGACTTCTTTACTTTTTCTCCTTATATTTGGTGTCAAGTAACTTTCAATCATTGAAATGAATTGTAAGAATATACTAATAAATTATATTGCATGTACAGTTGCAGTGTATCTATAATAATAGCTATTGTGTTTATTTATTTTAAAAGGATGGTACTGAAAGTAGAATGAGGACTAGTAATTGCATAAAGAACCTTTGCTACTGCTTATGTATTCTATCAGCTAGAAATTATACTAGGCGTGCTACGATGCTGTAGCTTTGTAAGAATGTAAGCAGGTTTCATTTACAGATTTTGTAATGATGTGAGAGACACCATATAAATAAAATAAGTCAATAGATAGGTACAAATAAACACAAAAAAACAAAAAGCAAAAGAATATACAAAATTACTTGCAGGTACTGTATTTTGAAGAAACATTAAAAAAAAAAAAGTAAAAACAGTTTCAATTTTATTCCAAATGTTTGTGAAAACATTTCTCAAAACATGAAGATGATAAAATGCACCTTAAAGGAAAAAAAAAAAAAAAAAAAAAACATATTTCAAAATTTGTACAAAGTTTGATTTTTAAAATGTAAAATTCTAGAGAGATTTTTTCAAAGCCATATAAAGCAAAACCTTTAAACAGAAACAAAACAAACAAACAAACAAAAGGTGTTTCCAGAATTCAGGTCAACAAAGATACAAAGATTAAGTTAATAGTAAATTAAGGTTCAGTAAAATGTGATTTCATTCTGAGATTTCTGTGAAAATTCATATGATTGTGGCACTGTTCATTTATGCCTCTCAAAATCTCAATGCAATTGTCAGTTCTATGGTATATTAAAGGTTAGACTGAAATCCCTACAGCAATATTGGCATTGCCAATTTCTTTCTTATCTGTCTCAATGTATTTTAGTGATATTAATCACTTGTAGTGATTAAACGGACAGTGATATAATGTTCTAATAATAATAATGAATATACTACTACTACTACTACTAAATGCAATTGATTCTTCTTTCCTTCAATTAAGCTTAAGCAAGTTAAATCATTTACATTTGTCACTTCCTTCAGGATATCATAGAAAGTCAAATTGGTCAGGAAATGTAGTATACTCTAACTACTATTGCCTTGAACACTATCACTTTATCATTCTGGCTTCAGACAATAAAGGATGATACAATATGCTGCAACTGAAATAAGGAGTTTTCTGGTTGACAGCTAGTCCAAATGTCAGCTTAAATGATACATTTTCTCTTATATTGCAAACTGTAAAGAAGTTTCAGTTTCACAAGCAATGTGTTTTAGGCTTGCTAATGTTTGAAAAATATGCTTACAATGGTACAGTAGGATGTACTGTGGTTTCAAATGCTGTGTAACATTAGTTAACCCTACGTGTTCTTCTATCATGTATGGCAACAAATCAGAAAACAAATCAGTGTCCCCGTAAGCTTCTTCTCCTTCGTCTAATAAATTTATTCTTGCTTCATAGCCTCCCATTCTACTCGACTTTTCTCTCTCACATTTTTCCCTTCTCCTCTTCTCTTCTACCTGAAAGTATACATTTACTTTTAACTTTTTTTTTTTTTTCTATTCTATTTTGAAGTATATAACAGACATTTAATTTTGTTAACTGTGTGTAGGATAGTAACTATTGAACACACTATTCAACACACTGATGTAAATTCATCTTATCATTTTTTTTACTTACAAGGAAGTTTTTATCTTATCAAATTTTACTCACTTTGAGTTGTACAGCTGAACCTTTTAAAAGCATGCTTTGAAAACTAATTCAGTATCAGAACACTTTCTATCACATATACCCAAGAAGTGAACCCAATATTTTAGCTACTTTTTGGGGCCGAAGTGAACCCAATATTTTAACTACTTTTTGGGGCCTGCACATTATATCTTAAAATTACTGGTTTGTCAACCCTGTGCTAGTTCTGATGGAAAATGTTTAATAGCATAAAGATCATTATGTTCACAAGCCATAGACAGAGTTTCAATAACTCAGTCTTACAAATCAGAATTTAGAATTAACTTTCATGTACATGGACAACCTGCTCTAGATGTCTCTGCTTGAGCAGGGGAGGTGGACCAGATGACCTTCAGAGGTCCCTTTCAATCTTAACTATTCTGTCATAACAAGGTTTCTGTTCAAGTCTTATCTTCCCATGATGACAATCATGCCTCCTGATTCTAACCTTTCTGATTCTAACCTTTAACAGATGGCACCTTTCTGGAGATGACAGTTTCCTCTTTGAAAATACAACATTACAAAGCATCCTGTTGACCCCTCTGCTTAGCCTGAAAGAGCACAGCTGACCTATTCATCAGTTCCAGTCTGCTACAAGTGATGTCAAGTATTACCTTCCTGCTGCAGAGTACCCTCTTTTTCTTTTGAAATTGTAATTTTTTCAGAGCATGGGCGTAGTAGATCCCTTTACAAATTACGGTCGATGAGAGTACTTACATGGACTTCGTTGAGGTCAGGATCTGCCTCCAGATAGGGGTGTGAGGGCTGGGAAGAAAATATATGCCAGCCTAATTGCCATATTTTATTTTTGTGGATCTATATAAAAATAAGCAGATACTTGAAACTTTGCAGGACTTTTTTTTTTTTTTTTTTTTTTTTTTTAATGAAATATTTCTAAAAGGTTCAGTTCAAAGTGCATTAAGTGGTGGTTGTGATAAGACTTCTTAGTGTAGAATGATGTAATGTTCATAGGTATAATACTTATAATAGATTTTGTTCCATGACGCGCCTCAACTTTGTTTAAGCAGACATACTCTCTCTAAAGGTCAGCCTCAAACATTATCAATTGGTCATACTAGTAAGCTGACTATATCATTTAAATTCTTTAGCAATATAATTCCATCAGGCCCTGATACAGTTCTTATTTGAGGTCAAGAGCATTTCACCAGTGACTTTACCCTTTCCTTCAAGATAGGGCTACATCTGTTCTAGATGGTAAGAAGTACTCTTTACTTGTTTAATATGCTGAGATATGGAGAAAAAATTGCTTTGCCAAAGAGAAGTCAGCCCTGGTGGTGAGAAACACTGACCTGGCACTTAGGATTCAAGAAACAAGGAGTGTTGAACCTGGTAGTGTTAGACACTCCAAAGAGAAAGTAGTTTGGATACATCCATAGTCATAGTCATGGGAGTTCTAGGCCTCCCACAGACAGTTTTTTAATTAGCATATGGACATTTGTCTTAACTAAGCATTGGCAGGCACTGATATTAGGTAGTTAGGACTACTACTAATCTTGTGAAGCTTCATTGTTACTCTCTTACAGTCTAACTTAATAATTTGATCACATGTACTTTTAGTTTATCTATTTATATTTGAATTAGAAGGGAAGTGAAGAAGTGTTTGCACATGTAGGCCTAGTGGGAAGACCAAAGAGCTTATCTCAGACCAGGGTCTGTCTCAGAGGGAGCTCTCCCTCCAACACTGTCTTTCAGCTGAGGGTGCATGAAAAACAGCAGCAAGCTAAATATCCAACCCACAACTCTCTTAACTGGAAGGGACAAATAGTGTCACTCTTTCTGTCTGGAATTCCTACATGTATGTGCTCAGCTCAGCACAAATAAAGCTTAGCACAAATAAAGCTATCACAGAATCACAGAATCACATAATGGTTGAATTTGGAGGGGACTTCTGGAGGTTCTCTGGTCCAAGTCCCTTCCTCAAGCAAGGCCTATAGTAGCTATGTATCAAGTCACATGTCCATTAGCCCAGTTTTATTGATTCCGTCATCGGTCAGGAAAGATTCTTAGGAAAAAAAGTATAGCAGGGAAAATAGAGAGTGAGATGCAAGAAACATTGGAGTCCTAATTCCAGGTCCTACTCTCTCTCTCTCTCTCTATATATATATAGGCACTGATGTGATACAGAGTAAGTAAAATAAAACCTGTAGCACTAATGAAAGTTTAAGAAGACACTAAATGTCATTACTTGTACTGAACCACCTAGCATTCTCTAATATAAAAGGTTGTCTGTGATACATTCTCTGAGAAATCTTCATATCTTCAGTGTTCCCCTAATATTCTTGGCTGAGAAGTCCCTGGAAATTCCATATGAATTTTGCTGAGATATAAATTGGTAAAAAGTACTTTCTCCCTGCTCTTCTTTGTATGCATGAAAAAAAATGTTAGCAGCATGTTAAAACTGCAAGTAAGCATCTGAAGTTTGGACACATAAACATCAATGAAAAAACAGGCACACTGTCCAAGAAAGTGCAGGACAACAGAAAACTACAATGACTAGAGATCTACTGTCAGGAAATCCACCTCTTCCAATGATTCACCAGCAGTTAGTGGTTATTTTCCCTTGTGTGTTGCAGAAGAACATGCTCAAGACAACCGTACCCTGCATATTTTTCCCTTTTTCCTTCATTTTGCTAAACAGCATTGTTATTTTGAACATGTGCATACTTATAATTCTGTATGTGCCCATACAGAAAATGAATTTAAATTTCAGACTTACACAAGTTCAGTCTAATTTTCTAAGTTCCCGTTTTAATAAAATATAACTACAGAGAATTTCAGGCCTTCTGATTTCATCATCATCAGTCATCTGTTCTTGTTGATTAAAAGAGTTTGTTATGCCTCTGTGTAAGAATGTTAAAGGATGGCACCATCAATTCAGGCCAAAGATTTAATGTTACCTCCTTCTTCAAGGGCACCATCAGATGTGCTTATTAGAAAGTGTAAGAGGACAAATATATAGTGATACATGTCCCACTGTATCCTTTAACTGCTTGCAATAAGCAACCGTCATGTTTAACAATCTTGATGAATCTTTTTCTCATGAATACCCTTTTGAATTCACTTATGCATTTGACACTCAAGACATTCTAAACATATGAAGCTTATGTTATGTGAAAAAAATGTTCCCTCTAAAATTTCTTCCTATAAATTTCACTGGATGTATGCTGGTTCTTGAATTTTAAGAAATATTGATTGTTTCAAATTCAAATTTTATGTAACCTGATTTTACAGACCAGAATCACACCTCATCTATTTTATCAGGCTACCCCACTTAATCTTAACTTATTCTGTACTTCCAGTTATCTCCCTTGCACTTCTCTTTGCCTTTTCCAATTCCTTTGTCTCTCTGTCCTTGAGTGACCTTGGAAGGTAGGTCCATGGTACCCTTGGGAGATGCGGTGACCCAAATTACATGTGGTATTCAAGATGTTGATTCATCATGGGCTTATACAAGGAAAGAATGATTTGTTTGTTTGTTTTTCAATGTAGATAGCTGCAGAGCGGGACCCAGTTTTCTTCTCACAAGATCATCATTTTATCAGAAAAAAGGAGGAGAATTTAAATACATGGTAACTGTAAAGGTATTCTCTAACAGATTCTATATTTTGTTTCTTTAAAAGCAGAATTTCTTGTGAAATAGAGCTGAGGTCAGGAAGTTAATGAGAAATGTAAAAACAGTCTAGTCTTTTTATTCACAAATATAATCTGTATCACAACCAAATTAAGATATACCAACCTAAATGCATCCAATACAAAATAAAAACAAAAACAAACACACACTCACACACACAAGGACTGTCTGAGAAAGTTCCTGATGGGGTCCACGGGTAAAAGGGAACAGCATTCATAAAGCAGAGGTTCTTTGCTAGGAATATACAAATTAAAAAGAGTAAAATGCATCAGAGAAATTTGCATCAGCTTGCATTTCTTTATAATTATTTTAAATAATATTTATTAATTATATAGTTTCATAAAGAATGTATGTGTTCATATATAACCACAACACACTCTTGGGCATTCTTCACTAGCACTGTAGATTTTTATGTAACGTTTTTCTCTGAATTTATGTGAAACATAGTGGTAAAATTAATTATCAATAAATTGGTTTTACCCTGTAATGTTGACTGTGGGCTGGCAGCTCCATTGCTTTCCAGCTGGTGGAAATCTCAGCTGGCAATATCCTTCCTGATTCAGCAAGTACTTTCTCTTTGGGTGTGTGGTGCCAAGCTTGGTGCTGACATTTGAGCTGTCTGTGCTTAGTGCAGGAGCAAAATGAGATTAGGAAAGATTTCACATAAGATTATAATGCTATGCCAGTGATGGATTTCACTGTTTCCAAGGAAAACATAACCTCAGAAATCATGGATGAGTCAAAACAAACTAGCTTGACTGGAAGATCCTGGGACGAATTTTGGAAGATGGTAATCACATGTTTTTATTATTTTTGTTTATGTTTATTTGGCTTTTATTCAGAATTCAATCTTGATAGATGTGATAAACTCAATTTACCTGTCTGAAGGATTTGCATCCAGAACTTTCAAGAGAAAGAAAGAATGAAAGGAAGGGCAGGGCAGGGAAGGGGAGGGAAGGGGAGGGGAGGGGAGGGGAGGGGAGGGGAGGGGAGGGAAG
The DNA here is from genome assembly GCF_963932015.1 of Anas acuta. Lineage (NCBI taxonomy): Eukaryota > Metazoa > Chordata > Aves > Anseriformes > Anatidae > Anas > Anas acuta. Next base: position 142,462,308 of record NC_088980.1, read on the forward strand.
GGGAGGGGAGGGGAGGATCAGTAGTTTACTGGACCTCTTATTTGTGAACACAGCTCATCGACAGTGAGAATAATTGTATATGTTGGATGCTATGAAACCATGCTAAATACTATGTTCTACTGTGAAATTCATTTGGTTTTGGAGATAATGATTGCATATTTACTTGCTCCCTTGCCAAAAAGATCGCCGTTAACATTGTAATTTCTTCTGGAAAATATTTTTTTTCCTTTTTTTTTTTTTTTTTTTTTTTTTTCCCTCTAACTCTGCCCTGTCCTCATCAAATCTGCACTAAGATATAGACTTTACCATAAATGATCTAGAAAAAAAGTGTTTTTATTTTATTTTTCAGAAAAGTGTTAATATTTATTTTATTTTCTCCTTACCCTCATTCTGTTTCCCCTCTGATATGGAATTATGTGCTACTGTCACTACTGTCACTCTAGTTGCAAGCTCAGGAGAGTGATAGCAATAGACCAGTGACAGGCTGAGAGTACGAATGCTTGTAATACACAGTTGTGACCTTCATGTCCTGAAAAAGGGAGAGCTACCATCTTCCAGTGGGACTCAGTACGCTCACTGTGAACACTGTCCTCCCTGAATTCTTCCACACCACTGGGAGAAGCTATAAGGGGGGTACAGGGTTGGGTAGGGAATTATTAATTCAAGGCCTAATTTTACTCAAGATAGCAGGGAAATTAATTTGCCAGGAGGGAGATACAAAAATTAAGAAGAGGCAAAGAAAGCAATACAAAGTCACTACTCAAAGAGTTCCCTCCTTAACCACCTCAAAAATTACATGGCATTTATTAATTCACAAGAACATTTGAAAAAGTTATTGACAGATGTTTTGAGACAGTCCTTCGCTTTCTCCCTCTGTCCTGTGGAGGAGCAGAAGTGGGAGAGTGTCAGGCTGGGCAACTGGCAGCTAGACATTTTTATTTTTTTGATTACTGTGTGAGTATATTGATCATTCCATTCCTTAGCTTTGTGACAAATAAACTCTTGTATATGTGTTACATTACTGAAGCCAAGAAACAAATAATATCAGGAAAAAATCCTTTCCTTCCAGAACATATGTAGAATAAATTAGAGTATTTTTAATTGGAAGGAACATTATGTCCAACTGTCAGACTACTCAGGGGCTGATCAAAAGTTAAAACATACAGTTAAGAGTGTTAACAATGTCTCTTAAATGCAGACAGGAACAGGGCATCAACCACCACTCTAGGAAGCCTGTTGCAGTGTCTAACTGCCCTCAGGGTAAAGAAGCTTTTCTTAATGTTATGTCTGAACCTCCCTTCGTGCAGACATTGCCACACTTATTGTAAGTCAGTAAACCATTGGCTAGCTTTTAGTTAGTGGGGACCTTCTCAGATCACAAAATCTTTGGTATGTAATTCAGAGAGATCCTGTTACAACATCTGCCATCTGCTAATTCACTCAGTACCCTGAATCCCATCAGGTCCAATGGACTTACAAACATTCAGCTTAAAGAGCTTGGTCTTTACAGTTTCAACGTCAACAAATGGAAAGTCACTGGTCACTGCTCCCCCAGTCATGGTCCTCTAACTTGCAGGACTGGGTAATGCAAGGCTTATCATTAATAATAAAAACTGAGGCAAAAAGGGCATTAAATGCTTCTTTTCATCATGGTACCTTTTCATTATCCCTATTTGTCGTATGATAATGAGAATAGTAACTCAAGTACCTAAATGGTAAGTACAAACTCAATAACAAAAATTGTTTTCCCTGTCTTACGAGTTTATTCAAACCTTCCCATCATGTCCTTCTTTTTGGTTCTTACCACAAAATAATAAGTAGAGGCTCAGAGGGGATCTTGTCAATGTTTATAAGTACCTGAAGTAAGGGTAGAAAGGAGACACAGCCAGCCTCTTTTCTGTGGTGCCCAGGAACAAGACAAGAAGCAGTGGACACAAACTGGAAAACAAGAAGTTCCATCTAAAAATCAGGAAACACTTTACTGTGTGAATGATGGGACACTGGAACACGTTGCTCAGGTATGTTGGGGAGTGCCCTTCCTTGGAGATCTTCAAATGCCTTGTCCTGGGCAACTTGCTCTAAGCATGTCTTCTAGAGTACTGGGGTTGGACCAGATGACCTCCAGAGGTCCCTTCTAATCCTAACCATTCTGTGATTCTGTGATTTTGTCCCAATCAGTTATGATTCTGACTAGTACATCCTTTAACATGTGTCATTCTGTAGAATACATTGCTCCTATCAATAGTTCTGTTAAAGAACTAATTCATATGTACATGTATTTTTGCTAAAATATATTCTTTCCGGACATGTATCTACTTACATAAGATTTCATTTTTCCTTACTGTTTCTCTATTTGTATCTTAAAATTTATAGCACTGCAAAACAACAACAACAACAAGCAGCATTCATTAAGCAGGAATACAGTTTCTATCTTATTTTTTATATTCATATATATATATATATATATATATATATATATATATAACATTTGAGCATATTTAAACATCACTCAGATTATCTTTCATTAGCCCTAATTACCTTGTGTTTATCACATTGATATGTTGCTATACAAAACAATGTCATTTAAAAAAAAAAAAAAGTTTTTATTTCAATGGTCCTCTATGTAGCAAAATCTGTTTGGAACGGGAGAGAAAGTTTACATTTGGAACAGAAGAAATGAAAGAATTATCTTATACCTACAGAAAGTAATTTTGTAAATGTAATGTTTTACTTTGAGAAGTTACTGGATTAGCCTTTTGTTGCTACACTTGAAATATCCTTTAAATGAACTTTGATTGATAAGTGAATTTGATTTACGTTTATGTACTACTGGAGTAAGAAACCATTGCTGATAAAAAAGATAAAACAAAAAGAGGTTCAACTATATCTCTTGTAAGTAATTTTCAAGATATTATATACAAAAATCTGTACAGTCTGCAAAGTGCACATTTTACTAGTTAATGCAGTTCAAATAAGTTAAAGGTTTGATATTTCTGATGTGTTTTTATTTCAGCATAAATTAAATATATCAAATCTTTTAGTCAAAGAATACATTTCAGAGCCTGGCCTGCACAATATTGGTATTAAAAAACTGTGTATAAGAGCTTATTCAGCATGCAGTCACATTTGTGTACTATACACCTCTGCAAAGTCTTATAAAATGCTATTAGAAGGCTATCAAATTTAATCAGCCAGTCAGTTCTGAGCCAAAGTCTTGCACTCCCTACATCTTAAACCTGTCACACTAATACAAAACAGACACTAGCTGTTTCCATTTTTGAAATCTTATTTTGATCATATAAATAAGTAAAGCAAAAGATTGCCTCGAGCCAAGGTTCTTTTTCTTTCTTATCAGTAAAGCAACAAGCTTCCTTGTCTTTATGGTTCTGCCACTGCAACTATATTGAGACTATGCGAAGATATAAGACAAAGATGTAGAATGGTGCACATGATTGTAGTGCTGAAATTGAGGGATATAGGCTGTTTAGGAAGGAGAGGCTGAGAAAGTGAGGAGGGTGAGCTGCCTTTTACGTGGAACATCTGGAAAACATGGAAGTGTGCCTTGGGATGGCTCAGGGGTCAGTCAAGTGCTTCTGGGTGAAGACTAGTAGGCAGACCAACATGGGAGTTATTGTACTATCTGCTAAAGACTTCCTAATCAGGAAGAAATAGATGTGTCCTTCTTCAAACAACTGTAAAAAGCCTCATGCTCACAGGCCCTGGTCTTCATGGGAGCTTTTAATCACCCTGATGTTTTCTATATGGATGATACAACAGGGTTTATGCAATCTGATATTTTTTTAAGTGTTTTTAGGACAGCTTACTGGAACAGGCAACTGAAGAGACAACAAGGAGAGGTGTTCTGCTGGACCTGATATTTACAAACTACAAAAACTAGTCAAGCAGCTGAAAGTCAGTGAAAGTCAGGGCTGCCTGGGATGTAGAGATCAGGACATGATGGAGTTCTGGATTGAAATAAGTGAGAGACAGAGAAAAAAAAAAAAAATAAAGGCCCTTGGATTGCTTCTCTTTCCAACAGAAGAGCAGGCTTCAATCTTTTCAGAGATCTGCTTGGAAGAATCCCATATGATAAGGCCCTGGAGAAAAATGGTCCAGGAAAGCTGGTTGGTTATTCGAGGGTCACCTCCTTCAAGCAGAGAAAAGGTCCATCCTGACAAGAAGGAAATCAAGCAAAAGGAGAAAGGAGACCTGTTTGGATGAACAAGAACCTTCTAATTGAAGTCAGGCACAAAAAACAAGTGTATACAAAGCAGAAGCAGGGGCAGGTGACCAAAGGATAGTATGGAGTTGCGCCACTGTGCAGGGATTGGATTACGAAAGTCAAGGACCAACAAGAGTTAAATCTCTTAAGAGGTGTGTAGGGCAGAAATAAAGGATTCTACAAATACACGAACAGCAGAAGAAATACTAGGGAAAATGTGGGTCCACTGCTGAATGGGAAGGTGGAACTGTTGACAAGTTACATACAAAAGACTGAAAAACTCAATATCTTTTTTCCTTAGTTATTACCATTGAAACCAGCCTACAGGAATCCCACACCCCTGATACCAGAAGTGTCATGGCCACAGCCTTATGAGGGTTGCCCCACTTGGGGGTATCTGATAGTTGCAGACTTGGGTTTGTAAGATTCTGTAATACATAAGGACACTGTGGCTCAGTTTCCATTAATTTGTTTATTACAAATTGCTACAAATTACTACTGGTAAAACAAATATATATGCTAAAAGTTACTGCAGAATTACTAACAGTAAAGAAAGTATATACATATAATCATGTACCTGTATGCACACCTATATATCTATTGTGTGTGGACGACACCTACTGACCTGCTCCCAGGAGTAGGGCTAATTGAGGATGGAAAACCTCTGTTCATAAATGATCCATGTCACAGAGTCTGAAGTCTGGGATCAGTCGACGAGCTGAGCCTCTCTTCCCCCCGCATTGGGATGCCTTTGGGTGAGATTTGAACACTTGGTTATACAGTGTGTCTCCGCAGAAACTTAGAAATCTCTATAGAATCTTTGTGCCTTTTAATACGTTAATTTCCAGGTTGCACACCTGTGCCACCCATGTTTTTCATGCATGCTAGCTTGCTTTTGCAGACAGTAACTATTGTCAGCAATCCAAAGAACCTGTGTACCTGTTGCTGTAATAAATTGCACTTGATTGCATTGTTCCTAGTCATGAAGGTTCTCATTAAATGCAACTAGGGTAAGGGTGGTTATACATTATTGGTGAATCCATGACCGTGGTAGTTCAGTGCTCTGAATCCGACCAAACCCACAACGGTTAATGTGTTATTGGTGAACCTGTGATTGTGATAGTTCAGCATCCTGAATCCGACCAGACCCATAACGGTTAATCGGCTACACCCCTTAACGTGGCAATTACTTAATGTTGGATTTTATTTCATGCAGTATGCTGAATGCTTAACCACATCCCCTAACAGCACATTTTCTGAGAGAAACATAGTTGTATCAAAAAATATATATATATCCAAACTCTCCTGTATCATGCTGTCCTTCTAGATTCACATAAAAGGAAAAAAAAAATATATACAAATAAAATTCTTTGTTATGTAGTAAGGCTTTGAAGGACAAAGATGCAACTGAAGACCATGGTCCAGTGTGACTCAATTTCAGTTTCTTCCTACGCCAAAGCATTGGTCCCAAATCCTTCTAAACTTACCTTTGAACCAGCTTTGATCAGTACCCTGATTCAACCAAAGTAGATGAGAATAATGTAATTCAAAAATTAAGATAATTTCCCAAGTGTAAGAATACCTTCAAAATGGAATAGAACATTACAGAATAGAATAATACAGAACACTACAGAATATTTAATAGCATAGCATAGAACAGAACAGAATAGCTGGAAGGAACCTTCAAAGATCATCTAGTCCAACTGCCTGATCTCTTCATGCTAACCAAAAGTTACAGCATATTACTAAGAGCATTATCCTAATGCCTCTTGGACACTCACAGGCATCAACCTCGAAGTGATTCTAGGAAGCTTGTTCCAATTTTTGACCACCTAAGTATTGAAAAAAAAGTAATGAAAATTTTCCGACTCTCCAGTCTGAACCCTCCCTGGCACACCTTTGTGCTATTCCTGCACATCCTGACCTTGGTTACTAAAAAAGAAGAGATCTGCACAACCCTCTCCATTTCCCCTCATCAGGAAGTTTTAAAGAGCAATGAGGACTTAAACTCCTTTTTTTCCAGACTGGACTACACAAGTGTCCTCAGACTCTCTTTATAAGACATGTCTTCCCTCCCTTTTAGCAGTTTTGTTGCCCTTCTCTGGATACTTCCAAGTAACATAACATCATTTTTATACTGCGGAGCCAAGATACCATGGTTTAAAACCATTTTATCTTAGAGTTAGAGCAAGGCTTCAGAATAAAGTCTCTCCATGTTTCATGTTTGGCACTAATACCCCAGTGGTAAATTGATTCTCATTCTTGTCTTCCCAGTAACTGTTAACCTATTCCATGGCATACATTGACTCTGTCAGTGATACATTCTGCCAGAAAGAAAATAATGCCATGTCAACATCACTTGGGCACAGATCGTTTAGTGTTCATTCTAATGAGATACTGGGTAAAATAATTAAAAAAAAAAAAAAATCCTACTTAAAATTAGGATTTCTAAGAAATTGAGATTTTCTTTTCCACAGTCTACAATACCTATTATGAGTCATTATCAGTAAAATATCAAGAAGATCAAGGTATTAGTAGGAACTTCAGTGTGTTTTTATTTAGTGGTTTATTTTTTTGAATTGCTTTTGAGTAAGGAAAGAGGAGAAGCAAACAAAAAAAAACAAACAAAAACACCAACAACAATAAAAAACAATGGATAGGGAACAGGGGGTTAAACATTAAACGTTCTTCCATAGCTCAGCTGGTTGACTAACTAGAACACTTATAAAATATGTAGTTTTCAGGAGTCCGAAAATGGTTGTATTTTATATCAAATATTCCTATATTTTTTAAAAGATAGCTTTGACACTACACACTAAATTTTAACTTTATTTATTTATTTTGGACAGGCAGATTGAAATGTAGATGCATGAATCATATGGGTTTGAAGCTTAATTTTAATGGAAGACAATAGATGGTCATTCTCTAATATGCTCCTCTTATAACAGCCTTTCCCATGTTCAACTCCTATTCATTCTTCAAAAATACTTCCGAAACATTATTTACTTGGTCTTTTGTATATGTGACCCAGTCAAGTGTCAGAATACTAAATTTCACTAGTTAAAGCAAAGAAAGATTAATATGTAGTAATAAAATAAAGATTAATATGTAGTAAGAAGGATTCATATGTAGTAATATTTAAGTTTCATTATCAGTAGTTTCGACAGAATTAATATAACAATAATGTATCAGTTATATGTCTGTCTCTTATGCTAAGTTTGTTCTGGTTTCTTAAGTTGAAATAAATTGCTGATCTTGTTATCCAAAGAACCACAGCGTTAAACATAATAATGTTGTGTTTTAAATAATCATGTATTTTCTTCTTAGATACATTTCTTTTGTATCTGCTATTTTTCCCTTTTTTCATTCCATATTTTTCTTAATTCACATTTTTCCTTTTTAATTAAAAAAAAAATAAATCCTTGCTGAGGGTTCTTGAATTTTCTATAACAAGTTCCTCAAACATTGTTAAAAAACAAAGTTATCTATTATTCTAATGATCCAGTTACAAGTCTTCTGACAAAGGATCAAATTACTAATAAGTGGATTAAATGGAATGAAAGTTTCTGCATAATACAATCAGAAGTAGATAAAATTCAATATATGTCAGTGTAACTTCAGAGACAATTGCTGAATTCTGAAAATAAGCTTTACTTTAAATATGTATAATCATGTATTACATTTCTTATGGGATAGTTAAAATATCTATGACAATCTCTTCTTTCTTCACAGTCAATTCTGCAAAAACAGTAAGATTTCCTATTTATTTATTAATTTCTCTATGAATTATTGACATGTCAAACATTCAGGAAGAAAGTCTGGAATTTAAATATACTTTCAGTAACACCTCATCTCTGTCTACAACTTCTACAACTTCCTCGCAAGGGGGAGTGGAGAGACAGGCGACCTATTCTCTGTAAACACCAGTGATAGGATCTGCAGGAATGGTGTTAAGCTGAGGCAGGGGGAGTTTAGGCTGGACATCAGGAAGAGGTTCTTCACTGAGAGGGTGGTTGCACACTGGAACAGGCTCCCCAGGAACATAGTCACTGCACCAAGCAGTGTCTGAATTTAAGAAATGATTGTATTGTGCACTTAGTCACATGGTCTAAACTTTTGGGTAGACCTGTGTGGTGCCAGGAGTTGGACTTGATGATCTTTACGGGTCCCTTCCAACTCAGGATATTCTATGATTCTATGTATGACAACATTTCATGACTTAAATGCATTACACTATTGCTTATTCTGAACATTTCCTTCTGACCACTTTTTACAGAATCAATGAGGAAAGCCAAAGAAGAATTTGGGATTTTCAAATAATTCTTCTTTGTGTTTCCAAAAGTGAATTGGCCTCTTGTGTGTATAAGCAAAAAGACAGGATAGGACTTGAACTCGATGATCCTTGTGGGTCCCTTCCAACGGGATATTTTATGATTTCATGATTGTAGATAATATGGCCGGACTCATTTCCAAAGAGAACTCTTAACTTTTCACTGGTCTTTTTGATACTGAATGTAATTATATTTGCAAATAATGGTAGTTGTTCTCAATCACAAAGATGTCTAAATACCACATTGGGCCCACCAAAGAAGTAATTAGACTCAAATGTAAAATAAAATGAACACTTGATTAATTACAGATTTAAAAAATACAAACATAAAAGTGGAAATTGAGCTACAATACAACAAAAATGAGAGCAAAATATATATATACTTATATGGTAAACCACATATTCCATTATTTCTGTCTAAGCACAATACTTTTATTTAGACATTCCACTTAACAACAAATAACCACAAAGCTCTGTCCCAAATTTATTCCAGGAAAATAATAATCCTGCATATTATAATAATAAAGCTTAACACATAAATTATTTTGGCACTACCATAGGACTGTACAAGATTCTAACTAGAAACAATTGCAATTTTCCCACAGTTCTCAGCAAAGTAGGCAAGAAATTGGATTGAGAAGTTGCATGTGATGTTTTTATTGCCCTATACCTGTGAAGTTATTGGCATTTCTGTGGAGTAGTTGTGAAAAAGTTTCCATTCAAACTCAATGGTATTTTATTCTTGATTCATGTGATTACTATACAAAGGATAACAAAGAGATGATTCAAACTACACATCTCCCATTTGGTTATTTTCTGTCTGTAGAGGGACGCTGAATCAGCAACATTTTCTGGAAATTTTAAAGTACAGTATTTGTATCTTCATGCCCATAACAAAATGTATCTCTACAGTTTTCTCCTTCAGTCTACAAAGGTTACTGATGTATGCCATCCACCTTCTCAGAATCACCTATGAACCTACATATTAATTTGTTTGCCAGTGTTTCAAATGTTTCATCCTCTGTAATCATTTTGCAAGAAAATATTGCAGTTCCTCATGATGGAGATGAATTTCTCAGGTTTTTCTATTATTAAATGATCACAGACCTGCCATGCAAGCAGACAATATTAACTCATTTGAATGTCATATTTTAAGGAAGTTATTATAAGCTTATTGTTATTCTATATCATCCTAATTACCACATTTACTTCCTAGCAACAGAATAATATTTCCTAGTGAACTCGTCATCGGTAGTGGCAACATTTAGATGACAGAAATGTGATCTGAAGAAAAATTTAAGTTAGCATTATCAAACAGACTAAAGAATTCAGGAAAGAAGTCACACTGACTTCCTACTGATTATTTTAGAAAAAGCTCCCTTATTGCTCACTATTTTCCTTTCACTAAGGGCTTATTTCACTGATTTTCCTATGATCATTTGCTGAAATTGCTGTCATGCTACACCCACCACTTCCTCTCACAGTTTAAAAGTATGATGTGAAAACAGAAAGGAATTTTTTGACAAAAATGTTTTCCATTAAATAGCAATGAATTGTTAACTGTAAGTTTTCGTGATATTTTTGTGATATTTTCACGAAAATATCACAAGAATACTTCACAGGTTCAGACTCAAATCTTGTAGCTAAAGCAGAAAAGATAAAACTCATTATCCTAGACAGCAACTTAATGATCAGAACTAACAGGAGCCTATTAATGTGGGTGTGGGTGTTAGCCTTCTACCCTATTCATCACTGGAAACTCATGCCAGTCCAGCATCTGCCCCTGGCATACCAGCCCCTGGAACAGGAAAGCTCACCATTACAGAACCATCTTCCCACCCCTCTCATGTTGCACAGCTGGGGATGTGGGGGTAAATTATTCCCCACATCATGGGACTGGCCCAGGAACGCACAGCTGCAATGCTTTTCTTACCTCAGGTGAAAGAACTCATTTTAGAGGAGCCTTGAATTTGTGTCTGCCATATGCCAGAAAAATGGCTTGCCCACAGAGCTATTAAGAGGTGAAGAAGGAGGAACAGAGGAAGAAGTCTCTTTTGCCTGTTTGTTTTTCGAAAAGCCACCAGGGGAAAATAAATAACTTTTTGAAGAGCAAAAGGAAATTGTGACACCAGAGGGTTCTTGTTTATTTATTTATTTATTTATTTTGGTGGTGGTAGTGGTAGTGGTTTTTTGTTTGTTTGTTTTGGGGGCTTGTTTTTTTGTTGTTGTTTTATTTGGTTTTGTTGTTTCTTGTTGCTCTTGTTGCTTTTTTTTATTATGCCATGACAAATCATCCCTGCTATCTAGCCAGCTGTAATTTATATGAAAGACATACTGATAGACAGTATTTCCAGACATGCAAACCCAAAGCGTAATACCTCATGCAGAATAATCCACTGAAAACATATCCCTGAATTTATTAAATATTTGCACCCAGCTACCATGTGACACTGAACAAGGAATTTCTGTATTGGATTTGGATGATGGATACCATATGTACAGATCCATCTATAGCCCTCCTAACTTCCTGCCTTACCTGCTTACTCTTTCTAGTGTAGTATGGCTGGTGGATTCAAATGGGTTTCTATTCAATAGCTGATGGTTACACTGAATTAGGAGATTGCTCTTCTGACTGCAAGAGCAATTTGTAAGGTATACAGGCCTTGATCCAAAGACAGTACACTTTCCACTGAATTCAATATTCTTTAGACAAAATGCTCATTGCTGACTGAGGGTTTGGCACAATGAATTAAAATGTAAATGGACAGTATGACAGGGCCTGGTTAGTAATATATGAGTAACCTGTGGAAAATGCAAAATGTTTCAACTAATAAGCCAGATGCTGAAGTTGGAATAAATGTCATTATCATTATTACCAACCAAACATGAAAGGAAGGGAGAATAATTCCATTGATCCAACAAAAATTTAAAAATTCAACAAACTTTTCTATTCAACTTTTTTCCAAGGTCTTTCTATAAATAATCACTATTATCACTATTAAAAATCACAAATAATCACTATTATTATTTATATGTTATGGAAGTGATTCCATTTCCTATTCTCTTCACCTGACTTAACACTTTGAGGCTGTGTCAATGCAAGACCACAGAGTCTCATTTGGAAAACTGCACCAGAAGGTGAAGGTTTGTCCTTCAAGGGCACATTGTTGCAGAAGCCTAGCACAGCATGATTATGAGATAAAGGCATTTGCTGAGGTCATCCACCTTGCCACAACATTGTCCTGTAAAGAAGAAAACATGAATAATTTACTTATGTCTGAAGTAGCTGATAACCTGTAACTATAGATGTAAATAGAAATACATGTCTGATGCCATCTGTTGCTGAACAATGAATGCAATTATTATCAGAAGGTCATTCTAAAAGAAATGCTTGCTATATTTTAGGTGAAGTATTTGGTGAAGACATAAATATCTGTCTTCAGAATTAATTAGTAGAAGTAGCTTTCTAGTTCCAGGAGATAGCAACCATAGCTGTATAATGTATAAATGAGATTACAGACTAATTAGTTTATTCAAAGTCTTAAGGCTGAGAACTAATGAAAAAGGAAAAGGATATGCTGCCTTGCCCAAGATGCAGAAGGTTTTTCTTTGATTGGTTGTTTTTTGTTTTGTTTGTTTGTTTTAGTTTTGGTTTTGGTTCCTTTTCTGTCCTGTTTGCTTGATTTGAACTATGAACTTTATCTAGACCAAGCCAATTCTCTGTACAACAGTGAAACACATAGATTTAAGGTATAGATTTGTCCTGCTCCAGTGTTAAGAGATATATTTTTCAGGCCTGAAATATTCAAAGTAGTTCTTAAACAGAGCTGAAATCTTGTCATATGCCATTTGGTGTGGCAACATCAACAATATATTTCTAGTTTACAGCAATGCTGAACCTAATTCCTGGGCTCAAGACCAGGTTTAGGTTCAAGGTTTAAGTGTTTTTACTCAGTGTTCAGATATTTTGGGTTCAGATTGCTGGTTTTCTTCTATATTTTTGTGTAACATGAAAAACATCTATATGCATTCACACAGTCAGAAGAGATTAAAATTCCAAAGAGAAATGAATGCAGGTTAGAAAAGATTAATAAAGGGAAAAAATAATTACTTTAGAGTAACTTCACTCTAAAGTAGTAGAGTTTACTACTAGTAAAGTACTAAGATTTAGAGTTGATGAAAAATTTATTTTTCACTTTAAAAGGAAAGAAAAGATTGATGTTCTTGAAGGACAGAGGAATAATGCCTCCACACTCATGCCACATGAAATTTGCATGCAACAAGCAAGAAGATATCATGATGCTACAGCTTATAAATTAGCGTTTACTGCTGGTATGTTCTGTGATGTTGGAAGTGTCATGTAGTGCAGCTGTGATCCAAGCTTTTTGTCTCAAGCTTACTCATGCTTCCATTGCTAGGAAAGTGAACACAATATGAGGACAGACCCTTACCGTTGTTCTTACATGCCACTTTGCCTAAAGGTCTCCTGCAGTCGTTGCAGCCTTGTCTCTTTTCTGTGTCTCTGCCAGCCCTTATATTCCCATCACAGTGCCACAGTTTTTCTATAGCTTTTCAAGGTATAGTGTGAGATGCAGTGGATCAGCTAGCTCATGAACTATGTAGACATGGAAACTGGGAAGGCAAGATACAGCACTGTGCACAGGCAGGAAGCATCTGTTTCCCTCCAGCTGAAGCCCTGTATTTAGTTTTCCATCTAATGTGTGGGCCCAGGAGGAAAATGTAGCCACTAGTACAAGAAACAGGAAGGCTGTAGGGTGTTCTCTTCCATACTCCGTCTCAGATACTTCCCAAATTAGCTTTCTTGAGGAATCAATCATATTTCTGGGAAACCTAGAGCGCAATAGACTCTAACTCAGATTAAATTTGGGTATTACTATGCAACATTTTCTGTCTCTATTGGAATCAGTGTTCATTCCTGTTTCATTTTGCTTAGAAACAGATGGTTTCTTCTTTACATTACTATATTTTCATTATCCTCCACCCTGGATAAATTTGTAGTAGCTCCATTTATTTCTGTTAGAGTAAGGAAGAGCAATATTCAACCACTGGCTTAAAAATAAATTTATTTGCTGTTTAATTTAATGTCATACAAAACTACGCAGATTTTTAGTTGAACATCAAAGGTGAATTACCAGATACAGCAGGAATTGTGTTTTCTATCTTGTCCATAATATATTTTACACAATGGAGGGCAGTGAACCTAGATGCATCTTTAGACAGTACCAGGACACAAAAGTTAACCACTAATATGTAGCATGTTTAAAATCTTTCTGTAGTCAATGGAAACATCCATACTAACTTCAAATACCCTTTCTCAGACTCTTGTTTTTCATTAGAGATGACTCATTTTCACATTGACTTTCATGCACTTGAAAGTACTGTGTACAATGTTTCTGTTTGTTGTTTTTTTGTTTTTTTGTTTGTTTGTTTGTTTTCTGATTATGCATTTGTTTGAAAATCATATTGCATGTTAATTGTGATGAAATGTTAACAAACACAATTTAACCTTCTTTGGTTAAATCTCCATTATTTTATTTAATTTTATAGTTTTAAAAACAAAGTCAAGTAAAGTAATAGATCAATGTGATAATCCTTCAGCAAATGTTAAAATTTAACTAGGATTATCTTTCTTATAACTGTTTTGAATTGTATATTGTGGAAATTGGCTCCAAACTTTCATTTGAATGGCTTGCTGCAGAAGATGTCCATTTTATAAATGAAGTTAATTTACTTTTAATAGCTGCAGTTTTCTTTGCGTGACTGTTAAATCAGACCATGAATAAGGGTTTAACATTCTGACATAAAACATTCTTTAGAAGGAAATTAAAGTAAACAAAAATAAAATCAGATCAGATCCCAGTTCAGAATTTAGTTTGTTGAGAGTAGTAACTTAATATGACAAAAGTTTAGCAGTATTCCACCACAGCACTGTATTGAAACTTTTGGGATCCACAGATCCAATAAAAGACAAGTAAATAGTATTCTTTACGCTGGTAAAAAAACAAGCACTTTGTATGCTATGGTCACCCTGATTTAAAGATTTATGAGAGTACAAAATATGGTGTACTTTAATTTCATATGAAATCTAACTCATAGGAACACTCTAGTCTAGCTGGGAAGGAACTTTAAAGAGAAAATGCAGTTCCCCAGATCCTCTGCCCTTTTACAGTTTGCTTATTGCTTTTACACAGAATAAGCTCCTCAACCTTTACTCATCATTAGTATAGAGAGAGTTCATAGCCTGTTAAGGTACAATTTTTTTTTTTACTTTTCATTTGTTCCTTGCTCTCCCCTTATATCTCCCCTTATAATCCTCTTTATATTGACCAGGTTTGCGAGATGGCAGTGGGGCAGGAAGTGGAGTAGAGCAGAAAGCATACTTTACCACAAGGTGTACCCACTTGAAAACAGAAGCAACACTATTGAATGTGTTGACATTTCAACACTTTTTGTCTGTGCAAGATTTTAAGCTAGCCTATGAGGAATAAATTCTTTGGGGTGGGGGGTCTTAATCTTTCTTCAATGTCCTCTGCTAAGCCACCCTTCAGTCTGGATAACTGTTTTTTGGAGAAGATGCTAGTGTTTCTCCAGCAAGTACAGAGGTGTAGGCTCTGATATCTTCCCCAGCTGCACTGTACCAAGAGGGTAGCTGGTTAGTGGATCTTGATTTAAACACAATACAGCCATTGCACTTGAGGAAGGAATTCATTTGGAGCCATATGCTCTGCAGGAGAAAACTGGGCAGAATTCAGCTCTGTTTCTCATTAACTTCTCATAAACCTCTGAGTATTTTACTCCATCCCAGGTTGAGCCCTAATGTACTCCTTTGCCTGGAATGTAAACATAATCCAAAAGACATCTTTAGGCTAATTGGTCTCGTAGACAAATTAGGACAGATTTACATTTTATTCAAACCAAAATGTGGTCCTGTTCTTGTTTATTAAATGTTTTTCAGTCTCACAGCCTTAGCAAATAGCAACTCATTAGTCCTCACTTCATTTCTTGCAAATGAAATGTTGCCTAAGAGATTATGTAGCTCACTTAATGTAGTACAAAAAGTCTATACAAAAGATAAAATAGGAATTTAAGTTCTCATTACCTCTGGTATACAGTTAGAAAAATAGATCTTATTGTTTCAAGATCTAAATTTAGTCATCAGTTTATTATAATTTTTATTCTGGTAACAACTTTTTGTTTAAATTTATTATTTTCATGAAAATAGCTTCAATAATATTTAGATGTCATGAAAGGGATGAAGTAAAATTCACTAATTATTCTATTCTAAGATATTTTAGGAAATATGATAAGACAAAATTCAAATTAAGAATTGAAAGTAAAATTAAAATATACTCTAACAAATGTATTATTCTATTAAAAAATTTATTGTGTTCCTTTTTATTACATATAAAAGTATTTGGGGGGTAATTTTTTGTTCTAATTAAAAATGTAACTAAATTTAAAATATTAGTCATGAATATTCATATTTATTATATTATAAGAATATTCTGTGTTCTCCAATATTCTCCAATAATATTCTTCTCCAATGTAATTCAATTTCTGGGGGGAGGTTTCGGCCTTGGGGTTATGGATATAGCCTGCTCCTTTTCATTGTTTGTCCTAAAAATACTTTGTAGTGGAAAGCAACGTGCTTGAAACCATATTATTTCACCACAGGCTTTTATTATCCCAAATGGAATTATTGGGATTTGTTTATTTCTATTAGTTACTCAAAAATATTTTTTCCTCGATATTTGGGCATGCAAAGTTTCCTAAGAGTATGAGGGATTAATATTTACATATTAAAGACATATTAATGACTAGATCTGCCTTTTTTTTTTTTTTTTTTTAATGAAGTTTCTCTCATAAATCTGATTAAACTAAAATCAGATTCAGGTCTTTGGTATTTATAAAAAAAATCATTCAGTTTTGGACTGAACTGCAAATCACAATAATTTTCTAAATCACATTCTCTAAAGCTCTTAAAAAAGATATTAAGACCTTATTTAAATCTAAAATGATATATGAGGAAAATGTTGTCTGTGAATCTTTTACAAAATCTGATATTTTGTATATAATATTATACAAATAATATAATGATATCAAATATTATAGGTATTAAATCTTCCTTTAGATGATAGCAGAATAAACAAATCCTACATAGGGCCCTGTAAAATTATGCATTAATGTTCTAACACTATTTAAAACGATATACAGATAAAATTTGCTTCTTGAATATTTCCTACAGAAATGCATATTACCATTCTCTTCAGAGGAGATAATAATCAGAATAAGCTTTATCAAAAAGCAATTGAAAACACTGAAAATCTTAAGTGTGCACGGTTTGTCAGAGCTCTGCTGCTTGCAGTGGAAGTGTGACAAATAGGAACTACTTAAGATCCAGCCTGTGTTCAGTTAAATGCACTCATCTGAGAAACCTGGTATTACCTGAAAAGTAGGGGGTAAAGTACCAGCTTCTTCCAAAGATTTAAAAAAAATAAAAAGTAACAGTAGGAGGAGACATCATTCTAAACAAAGGATCTGTAAGGATCAGAACAGTTAGGTGGTCCTTCGTAACATGAATTGCTATGCTCTGAAACTTCTTGCCATGCGACATTGTTCAAGTTAAATATTTTACATAATTTCAAAAGCAGCTAGATAGTTTCAGAGAAAATAAAATAATAATAATAATAATAATAATAATAATAATAATAATAATAATAATAATAGAAAAACTTCAGAGGTCTATGAACTGAACTACCTTTGTATCAGTTCCAGTGCAGGGACTCCCTCTGAGATGCCTAACTCTAAAAGCTGGCAGAATATTCTAAGAAGGTATCACTTTATATTTGCCTCATTGCTATACTTTTCCTTATATAACCATTAATGGACTGCATTAATGGCTGCAGTGTTGTGATTTAATCCGGTCAGCAGCTAAGCACCACACAGCTGTTTGCTCACCCTCCCCCCCTCCCTTTCTGGGATGGGGGAGAGAATCAGAAAAAAATGAAAGCCTGTGGGCTGAAATAAAGACAGTTTATTAGGACACAAAAGAAAGGAAAAAAATAATAGTGATAATAGTACTACTTATAATAGTGTGTACAAAACAAGGGATGTACAATGCAATTGCTCACCACCAGCTGACCTATGCCCAGCCTATCCCCGAGCAGCCGGCCCCCCAATCCTGGCTAGCCCCCCCATATTAATTGCTCAGCATGACGTCAGAGTGTATGGACCCTTTGGCTAGTTTGGGTCAGCTGTCCTGGTTCTGTCCATTCCCAGGTTCTCATGCACCCCTAGCCTGCCCCCTGTAATGACAGTGTGAGAAGCTGAAAAGGCCTTGGCTTGATGTAAGCACTGCTCTGAAACAATTGAAACATCAGTGTGGTATCAACATTATTCTCATCCTAAATCCCAAACACAACACCCTACTAGCTACTAGGAGGAAAATTAACTCTATTCTAGCCAAAAACAGGACATGCAGGCAACATAGCAATCTACCTTAAAACTTAGCTTAGAATATAAGTACTTATGTCCCAACAGTTCTTTAAGAATCTTAATACATGCCTTGGCAAGATTTCAGGACAGAGTACAACCTTGATGCACAGCACACTTCTGCTTACCAAGTCTTCTGCTTACCAAGTCTTCTGCTTACTTGACATCAGGAGGGGGTTCTTCACAGAGAGAGTGGTTGCACACTGGAACAGGCTCCCCAGGGAAGTGGTCACTGCACCGAGCCTGTCTGAATTTAAGAAGAGATTGGACTGTGCACTTAGTCACATGGTCTGAACTTTTGGGTAGACCTGTGCGGTGTCAAGAGTTGGACTTGATGATCCTTAAGGGTCCCTTCCAACTCAGGATATTCTATGATTCTATGATTCTATAAGTCCATAGTTTTCACAGAGGAGAAAGGCAGAGGCAGTGTCCGATAGTGCCAGCAAATTTGCCTTATAGCCTGACTAGGGAAACAGAGAGATCTCAACAAGTGCTTCATGGTCAAGTTATACACAACTAAACGTATTTCCAAAAAATATGTCTTTCTAAGTCACAGAATCATATGGGGTCCGAGAGTGGCTGACACTGGCAAGCATCTCTGGAAAACATCTGGTCCAGCCTTCTTGCTCAAGTAGTGTTAGCAAGAACAGGTTGCAAACAGCAATGTCTGGATAGTTTTTGAGTATCTCTAAAAATGGAGACTCTACAACCTCTTTGAGCAAGCCTTTCCACTGTTTGACCACTGCAACAGTAAAAATGAAATCAAAACAGAAAAAAAATATGCTTAAGTGCCATTTTCTGTATTTTATTTTGGTCCTAATTGCTTTTTGATCTGGCACTGAACACTACTGAAAAAAGCCTGGCTCTATCTTCTTTAGTACACATGACAGGTTTTCATATGCATGGATAATAACCACCCTGAGCCTTCTCTTCTCTAGGCTCAACAGTCCCAGTTCTCTCAGCTTCTCCTCATAGGAGGGATGCTCCAGTTCCTTAATCTTCTTCCTTGCATTTTGCTAAATTCACCCCAGTATGTCTTGTCTCTTGAACTGTGGAGCTGAGTAATGGACACAGCACTTTCAATATATCTCATCAGGACATCTCCCTCAATCTGCTAGTAACACTCTGTCTGATGCAGTCAGGAAGCTGCTGTGCTCCTTGCCATCAGAACACATCACTGTCACATGGTCTACTTGTCCACCAGGA
Source organism: Anas acuta (assembly GCF_963932015.1). Classification (NCBI taxonomy): domain Eukaryota; kingdom Metazoa; phylum Chordata; class Aves; order Anseriformes; family Anatidae; genus Anas; species Anas acuta. The sequence goes on from NC_088980.1 coordinate 142,481,579, forward strand.
CCTCCAGTTTCTTTTCTGTGAATAATCTTCCCAGCCAGCCACTCCCAGCATGCACTGGTGTCCCCAGGTGCAATACTTTCCTTCCAATTTCATGAGTTTTTGTTGGGTCATTTGTAAAGTGAAGGCTGCAGGATATGAGAGCAATCCTAAATACAGATCATCTCTAGAACTGTAAAATATAAAGACAATTTTTTCTCAGTTTGAACATAACGTTAGTATAAGAATCCATGTGTATAAACTGTCCATTAATAAATGGAAATACACAACCTTCACAGAATCAGTATGGTTTGGGTTGGAAGGGACCTTAAAGATCATCTACTACCAACCCCTTTGCCATGAGAAGGGACATTTTCGACTAGACCAAGTTACTCATAGCCCCATCCAGCCTGGCCTTGAACACTTACTCCTATCTATGGACAACCTGTCCCAGTGCCTCACTACCCTCAGAGTAAAGAATTTCTTCCTAATGTCTAATCTAAACATACTCTCTTTTAGTTTAAAGCCATTGCTCCTTGGTCTATCACTACATTCCCTGACAGAGCCCCTCCCCACCTTTCTTGTAGGTCCCCTTTAGGTATTGGAAAGTCACTATAAGGTCTCCCCAAAGATTTCTCTTCTCCAGGCTGAACAATCCCAATTTTCTCATTCTGTATTTGTAGGAGAGGTGCTCCAGACCCTTGACCATTTTCATAGACTTCCATTAAACTCTATCCAATATGGCCATGTCTCTCTTGTACTGGGGAGCCCAGAACTGGATACTGTACTCCAGATGTAGTCTCACCAATGCTGAGTAGAGGGGAAAAGAACAACTCTTGACTTAATGGCAATTCTCTGCTCAACGCAGGAAAGAATATCATTAGCCTTAGTGGTAAGGCACACTGCTGTCTCATGTTCAACTTGGTGTCCACCAGATTCCTAAGTTCTTTTCTGCAAAGGTGCTTTCTAGCTGGGTGACCCAGAGCATTTACTGGTACCTAGTATTGTTCCTCCCCATGCAGGACTCTGCACTTCTCTATGTTAAACTTTGAGAAATTCTTGTCAGCCCACTTCTGCAACCTATCAAGGTCCCTCTGGATGGCTGTGTGGCCCTCTGGTGAGTTGGCCACCTAGTTTTGTGCTGTCTTCAAATTTACTGACAATGCACTCTACTCCATTGTCCATATCATTAATGAAGATGTTAAACAGGCTAGGACCCAGTACTGATCCCTGAAGTGCTCCTCACGTTACGGGCTTCCAATTCACAATTTTTTATTAATTCTTTTCCATTTCAGTATCCAGTCCAAAGCTTTCAGTTGACCTTATTCTACATTTCTCTAATATGCATTCTCTAAGCACCACAACTAACCACTGTCCCTGTGGATAAAATCTCAGCTAAGTTCAAATAGGAGTACAACCCCCCACACACACATTATTAAATAAATAAAATGAGTCATTCTATAAATAAATAGTATAGTAGTATATTCTCTATGTAGTGGGTAGTTATATTATGTTACCAAATCTATAAGATCAAATGATCATGGTTAATGTACAAAGCTTTCTACCATGCTGTCAGACTTTCTATCACTGATAGCAAATAAGAAAGTAAATCACCACAAGGGTCTCCACTTTCAAACCTTCAGAAAGGTTTAGCACTGGTTAAAGCTTTGATTCTTTTGTTATAAATGGCTCAGGATTCAAATTAGGATTAAATAAAAAAAATAGGATTTATTAAAAGAATATAAAGGAATAGAGGTAAGCAAACAGCGCTGGGTGCACCGGGAGTCTCCGCTCCACCAGGACGCACACCAGTTACATCAAGCAGCTGATTTTTATGCACCTAGACTAATACATATTCATTACTACTTCTAAAAAAAATAGATTATTATAATTAGCTTCCGGGGTCCAGTTCCTCCTACTGGAGCATGCGCATCAGTCTCCTCTGGGGGTCTCTAGGGGTCTTTCATGCTGAAGGCTCGTAGTCTTCCTCTCCCCCTTTGTACTCACTTGGCACCATTCCAAGTTTATGGAACACTCTCCGCAGGTCTTGTCTCCCAACTGTCCTTCAGCTTCTTTTTTCTTCCTCTTAATCTCTTGCCCCCCCCCTGGCCAGATACCAAGGATCCACATAGTATCTCATAACAGTCACCAGCAGTCACCAGTTATTATCAGTTGTTCTGAAACTCCCAAACAGCTTGACGACTCACGAGCAATTAAAACATTCTTTCCCAGCTATTCACAGTCATCTATATAACATCTATAGCAGTGTTAAATCAATCTCGAAGAAGACAGAAAAAAACTGTAACTGTTAGAACTAGAAGTCAGGAATAACAAAAGCAAACAGGTTCATAAATTTAAGGAGTATTTTCTGAAGACTTGATAAATTGACTAGAATGAGGGGGAGACTGGGACACACTGCATCTGTGGATCAAGAATTAAATTGCCAGCGCAGGGCCCAGGCAGACAGGATTCAAACAGAATTGTTCTTTATGGACACGAATTGGAATTGTTAAAACATTCCACACACTTTGTTTCATTTTTCTCACTCTCTTATGAGAAGAATCTGAAATCTGAGGCAGCATGATTTTCTAAGACTCTACCATTAATGGCATACTAGTGATGACTTTATAAACATATAAATATAGAGAGAAAAATTTTCATAGGATGCTTTTTTTTTTTTCCCCTAATTCTTCAGTCATCAATGTTCTTTGGCAAGTTATATAGATATTTTATAAAGAGATATTCAGACCAAAAATTTTACAGAAGCTTCTCTACCCATTCATTTATTTTAAACTCCAAATTTGTCTATTGTGAGGAAAATTGGGTCACATAGGTTTGTATCATGTACATAAAATCTGTGCAATGCGTACTTGTCTCACATCTGCAAAGAAAAATTTGCTACATTCAGTGTAGTTACATTTTTCATATTTCAATTATGTGCCTAATTTGGGAAGTCTTGTGGTACTGGACAAAAACAAGACTCAAATGGTTCTCTGAGTATACAAATTTGAAAACAACAGTACCACTTCTTGAAAAATATAACTAGTGCTATTAAACTATTTCTTGTTCGTTTGTTTGTTTGTTTTGTTTTCCCTTTACCCTGAGAAGCACTGTAGGATCAAATAATTTCCTTTCAGGACATGCAATTCAGGCAAGACAAGTTCTTCTGTTTATCATCAGCACAAAACAGCAGTGGATATGAATCACTGAATTAAATCTTATTAGATTCTAAGAGCTTTTCTTCCAATAACACTTACATTGTAATTCTTAATGCATAATCTGAAAGTAGAATAATTGAATTGGTTTAGAGTGTCAGATACTTTGAATTTACCTAAACATCAGAAATGTTGTCAGGATTTTGAAATTCAAGAAAGTGCCTAGTTTCCCTTGGGATAAAACCTTTAAAAATATGTTTGCCTCTGTATTTTTTTTTAATGCATTTATGTTTGTGAGCAGTTTCCACTGTGGAGACTATAATCTGGTTTCAAAAGAGCTTCAGAAATTAAAAATCACAGTGGTATATAATAGTTCCATACCTAGTTTTATATATTCAAAATTAATTCAATAATAAAATTTAATACATTTCCAAAGAAGATAATACAAAGCAGTTGTTTGCAATAGGAAGCCAGCTCAACTTAGTCCCCAATGGGTATTTTGTTGCTTTTTTTAAGTTCTAAACCACTGCTGAACAAAAGTTATGAAAGCACTATATATAACATTTACTTTTTTTTTTTTTTCTCTTTTTTCTTTAGAAAAGATCACTTTATGTTTATATGCTTTTAATGGTTTATACCAAACTATTTTTGGTGTCTTCTGAAGAACTCAAGAAAAGATCTAAAATACATTTATGTAACAAAATACAAACTAATTAGGATCAACACACAAAAGTCCAAAAAGCTGATCAACAACCCCCAACTAACTACTTAGGTGCCTAACAGTCTGCAGGCAGCAAGAGTTGTGCCAGAGAAAATGTTAATGCCCAAAGTTTGGCAATGCACATACTCACAGGCTCTGCCATCTTGGCTGAACCAAGCAGCCCAGGACCCCATCCAGCCTTAAATTGTTTATGATTCACAAAACCAGTGTCGCTGGGCTAGTTCCCAAAGGAACTAATCTAATATGCACATTCTTTGCATGTTTAACACTCTCTGACAGCTTAAATCACAGCCACAATGATTTTCATTAAAAACATATTCCCTGGAGGAAGGGTTGTTGTCTACCTATTCTGAAGTAGTTTAGAGATTAGCAGAGAAGGCCACTAAGAGGGTGGTCCAGGTTCTTGCTTGACTTTTGCCCACAGGGCTAAAGCTTTTACTTCAGAGAAGACCTCCTGCAACCATCATGTTGTTTATAGAACAGGAACAGAAACACTTCTCACGTTCCTATTGAAGCTGTGCCCCTATTCAGTTAACAATATAAGTAAAATTTAATAAGTGTAAGGAAAAGAAGCATAGCTTTGAAGCCTAACGGATACTGTATTTATTTGTAAGCTTCTATCAAAATAAAGGGCAATCATTGTACCTGTCTCCTGTGGGATCTGGGTTTCAGTTCCACACATCCACATTCAATCAGTCTATTATTGCTGAGCAACTCTGAGCTTTTAAGCATCAAACTAGAAAATAAGGGATTATAAATAGTGGTTGGTCCTTATTGCAAGTGTGATGGGTTAACTGTGGCTGGCTGCCAGTTGTCTACAAAGCTATTCTCTCACTCCCTCACTGCAGCTGGAGATGGGGAGAAAAGATGAGAAAGCTCATGAGTTGAGATGAGGATAGGGAGGTCACACTTTGGGAAGATTAGTTTAATTTATTACCAATTAAAAATAGAGTAAGATAGAGATAGAAAGAAAAAATGATAAAAGAAAAAGAAAAAAAAAAAGGAAAAAAAAAAAAAAAAAAAAAAAACCTTATACCTTCACTTCCCCAAACACTTTTTTCCAGACTCATCTTCACTCTGACTCTTCAACATCTTTTCCCACTCCAAGTGACACAGGGAGGATGGGGAATGTGGGTTGCAGTCTGTTTGTAATGCTTTGTCTCTGCTTCTCCTTTCTCCTCACACTCTTCTCTCACTCCATGTTGGGGTCCCTCCCATGGGTTGCAGTCCTTCATGAACTGCTCCAGAGTGGGTTTTTCACATGGGTTGCAGTCTTTCATGAACTACTCCAGAGTGGGTTTTTCCCATGGGCTGCAGATTTTCAAAAACTGCTCCAGCATGGGCCAATAACAAACACAGGGCACAGTCCTTCAGGAATGGACTGCTCTAACACGGGTCCTTCATGAGCCACAGTTCCTGCCAGATAACCTATTCCATCAATGCGTTTTTCTCCATAGGCTATAGTTCTTCCCAGGAGCCTGCTCCTGCATGAATTCCCCATGAGCTGCAGTGTGAAAATCTGCTCCAATGTGCTGCAGGGTGACAACCTATGTTACTATGAACTTCTCCACATGCTGTAAGGGAATCTCAGCTCTGATGTCAGGAGCACATCTTCCCCCTCCTTCTCTGACCTGTCTTCTATCATTTTTTTCTCTTTTCTCACAGCTGCTCCACAGCATTTTTTACACTTTTCTAAATATGTTACCACAGAAGTGCTACCAGCTTTACTGATTGCCTCAGCTTTGGCCAGCATTGGGTCTATGTTAGAGTCAACTGGAACTGATTCTGTGTGACATGAGGCCAGTTCCTGATCTATCCTCACAGAGACCACTCAGAAACCCTTCCCCCTCCCCCATCGCTAGCAAAGCCTTGCCACATAAAACTAATATAACAAGTAAGAATGGGCTTTTGAAAATTGGATTCCTTAAACAACAAGGAAGATCCTCTTCAAAAACTAGCAGGAAGCTGCTATATAGTAATGAAAGGTTAAAAACTCTGTTTCACTGGTTCTTAGTAAATTCCTTATTTGGAATTTCCTCCATTCCTCCATTTATAAACATAAATGGAGCAACATTTTTACATGTTAATCATAGCAATATTGTGGTAATAAAACCCGTGTCTCTTCCTCAAGTGTCTTTTTGCTGATATTTTTACTATTTTTATTGCCTGTAAGATATCCACTAACAAGTGAACCGGTTCATGCAATGAACCGGTAAAATAGCGGTGCTGAGGTATCTGCAGAAAACATAACTGTGGTATGTTACATCAGTTGATCTGTGGTCTTGTCTAACCCCTGCTAAGGATCCACCTTTTTATGATCCACCTCTACACTGTAGAAATTTGTATCTGAACAAGTCTTCAAGACTTCTTTCTTAGTCCATGAAGAGAAGTAGGCCCATTTGCAATCAGATTTATCTCATCTTGCTGCTGATGTCTAAATTGAGGAAGAAGTACTACACTCCAAAAAATACTTATTTGTCACTGGCAACTCTGACTGGAATCAGCCTGGAAAGATAAGCTCATTGCAGATGAATTGCCCTGTCATCTAGTCTGTATCAAGGGTGTACACAAAAGTGTATTGGTAATTTCCAAGTAAAAATCTTTGTAGCATCCTATAGATCTTATGCAATTTAATCTTCTGAATGGAAAAACTAAAGTGTCTTATTCGGAATACTTACAGGAAAACAATAAGATAGAATTTGTACAGTAATTACACCTATATGTTTAAGGAGTTTTTCCACAAGTGATCCTGGATTTGTCTTTACCTACATTAAATATTGTATGAGCAACAACTGTTCACTCTTGTGCTGAGATTTTAGGATTTACAAACTATCCTCTGTTATTGGCAGATAAGAATGTTTCAGTACTGTATGCTTTTTTCTCTCTCAGTGTTTAGCAATCCTATGGCATGGTCTAGTAACCTTGGAAATGTTTTGTCTGACAGACAAATATTCAATGTATTGCCACAAGCAGGTGGCAAACATCATCTTGAGAAAACTCACTTCCAGCAACTGTTGTTAACACACAACATCATAAACATTTTTCCAGTTGTTAAAAGAAGACTGGCTGCACACCACAGCAAACCTAAGTTTGTTAGGAAGCTTCCTTACAGTACCTTTTTTCTATACATTGTCTTCAGAAAGCTCTTTGACAGCTGGTGAACAAATAGTATTTCTTGAAGCAGAAAATTGTAATCACCAGCATTTGTCCTGTCAGAATATTGCCATTACAGCCATCAAGAAAGGAAGATATGAGCTTGTCTTGGAGACAAGAGATTGGAAGTGTGCCTGTACTCTATGTCTTGTGATGTAGAAAGAAATCATGATATCTTATTATCAATCAATCAATAAATCAATAAATAAATTTAGATAAAAATACTCAGTGCATCATAATATACATACTGAGAATACATATAGCCCAACCAAAAGACAAAGCTTATAGTCCTGGAAAGAAGGGAGAACTCTATAAAAAAAAAACACATTTGTTTTCATAAGATGAAGTTATCTAATGTGTAAACTAACACCAGATGGCATAAATACTCTCCAGAGATCACTTGTTCTTCTATCTGCAAATCAAATACTAAGGCAAAAATACCTGTTACCTTTCACTCATCACTACTCCACAACATTTTGCTACTATAGTTTTGAATATAGGACAAATGAATGCAATTGTCATGCCCAAATCTAGTGAATTACTGATGTGGTAATATCTAACAATCAAACCATTGCTCAGAGATGACTAGAAAACAATGTTGAATATACTGACCACATCACAAAGCTGTTAAAAAAAGGAAAAACATCTGAACAAAATAATGTTGGATTTTTTTCTTGTTCCTCTTAATATCAAATTCACTCAGCACTTGTTAAAAGTACACTTGGGTAATTAAAAAGTGAAATTTATATTTTGAATTTTTAAGGACTTAATTTCAGCTGATTTTAAAGAAGCTATTATAAAATAAATGAAAAAGGATTCAGTATTACATTATGCATTGATAAGGTACTATAATTTATTTTCTTATTGTCACTGAGGAATAACTTCATTAAGTTTTAAATATTGTAACTTGACTGGGTTAGTCTGACTGAATGTTGGTGACTACAATGTTAAAATCACCTGAGAGCTCTCATCACTGGTAAAGAGCTGATTAGTGTGGAAGCTAAGCTATAATTCACCCTACTCTAAATTAAACATCTACACTTGGTTAGCTGACAAATACTAAACTCCAATGAATATGTCGACCAGACTTTTACTGTCTGTAACAGGAAACTAGACAATTCCAAATGAAGACACCTACCTTAATGATATTTGAGATAGTTCAAGTGAAATGAATCCCACCCACAGGTTAACCAGAATTAATTTATCTATTCCATGTTCTGAGAAAATAATAGAATAATTGCACTATAGCAACTACATATTATTCTCCTATTTCAGTGTTTATATATTTTGTGCTACAAGGTTCAAAGAAATGACTGAGAGAAGGAGAGATTATGAGCCAAATATAGGCAGCAATTTTTTTTTTTTTTTTTCCCTAGCTTTCAACTGTCTTTTAACCAGGGATTTATTTACCCTTCCTAACTTAAGGCAGTCAAGTATGAAAATTTTGGAAATAAATTCTAATTTAGTCACCCAGATACCAATTTAAGTATTTATTACTAATTTATTTACTGCAATATAAAGGCATCTTATGTGGTCACATCTGAAAATTTTTCCTTTAATGTCAATGGTGCAGCAAACTGGTGTCAGCTTTTTATGTTTATGAAACTAGAAGTGATAGAAGCTCTACATTTTCAAAGAAAAACAGTCAAACCACTGCTCTAATTCCCCTTATCAATTCATTTAAGAAATAAATGATCTTAAGTACATGAGATTTTCATTACAGTATTTTTAAAGAGTTCACTGAAAAATGAAACACTGTGCTACTCTTTGGCTTTTGTGCTGGTAGTCTGTCTTTAATTGAATACAAATCCATTAACTAGCAAGGGAATTGAGAACACAAATATAGCCAATGTGCACTGAGTTTAAACATCTGTTAGGGATTGGTTTATGACGTTCCAATGAAAAGCTCCATGGTTCTGAGGAAATTATACCTTCCACTTAAACAGCATTTTTATTGCATTTATAGCTGAAAGGATGATAAGACTAAGTCTGTAACGTGACTAAGTCTGTAACGTGACACTGATGTGCAGAGACTGAATTTGTCAGGGCCCTGAGGGCACTAGCAAGCCTCACAGGTCATGCCCAGCCCCACCTTGGACTTTGTCACTTTGTCCCACCCTGCCACAGTGACCCTGTAGGAGACCTGGTTTCCAACCCTATCCCTCTTCCCTGGATGGTACCTCTGGACATACTTTGTAGCTCCTCTCCATCTCTGTCCACAGCCCCATCTACATTTTCATCTACTCCTGAATGGACCGTGTAGCTAGTCCATCACTTGCCATGCCAGTGTCTGTCAATGGACACTGTTACCCTTCCCCTGTTTTTTCCTTCATGCTCAACTGCTATGGGACTATGACTCACTAGTGAGAGGACGCTGTGTGCTGGGTCACCTTCATCTCTTGGCTGGTCCGTATCTGATGGAGCAGCCATCTCTTAGTCCTCCAAGACAGTCTTTTTTGAGTTTCTGTGATGTGGGGGACCCACTCCTCCACATAATGCATAAAAGTTCTTATGAATCTTTTAAACAATGGTACATTTATTTATTATAATAATATAGCTTAATTGTGCTAAGGAGAAGGAAAAAAAAAAAAAAAGAGGGAGAGAGGGGGAGAGAGAGAGAGAGAGAAAGAGAGGGAGAGAGAGAGGGAAATATGAAAGATTTTAAATAAAATCATTTACTTTTAATGTTTCTGACACTGGAAAGAAAAACAGTCAGGCACAATAGTGATGGTTCATTTAACTGCGTTTTGCTACTATGATAGAATTCAATTACAGCTCAGATTTCTGTTTTTACTCATTCATAGCAAGACTAGAATTTGCAATGATAAAACTTCTGCTCTCTTGTTTGCTGTAGAGATGGCAGTGTTTTATAGTAATATATTTTTCAGCTAGAATAGTTATTTTTTTAATCTGTTTTTACATTAAGTTAATTTCTTGTTATCTGTAATGATTTTTTTCTTGGACGGTCATCCTGGCAGGCAGTTCTGTTGAAATGTAACTTTTTTGACAGAGGGCTTTGGTGACATTTAAAACTAGAAAAGTAACACCTAAAAAGCCCGTGGAAGTGAGAAGACTCACTAATGCAGGACAGAAGAAGGACCAAGAAGCAAAGGAAAAAATTACTCTTTCACTAAGCAAAAGATATGTGCAAGATCTGATTACAAGCCCTGTTGTATGTTTTCACTTGGTTTCACTATGGTTGTATGCTTTCAGTTGATTTGAGACAGATTCCAACATTTCTGTAAATGTGAATGTAAAGGAAAACATAAATATTTAAGATTTTTCTTGCTATTTCGGTATATTAATCCTTTTTTTTTTTTTTTTTCTCAGATTTTGTTCAATGGAATAAAATTTAAAAAGGTGATATTATTCTTTCCTTAGAAAGAATACTTAGTACTGCAACTAAGACAGTACTTTTATTTATTCTTCATGCTTAAAAAAGAACCTTATCTATAGCTGTTAAACACCTATACATGTATCCACCTTATTTTGCCTTCTTATAGCATTTATACATCCTCCAAACTGATACAGTTATTCTGCCTTTTTGTGAGCAGAAGTCTAATAACTATATAGGATAAAATCTTGTCTGCTAGAGATTTACACGAAGAAATCAGATTGTACATCAACTTCCAAAATATATTCTCCTCATATTATAGGCACTATTTCTTTCTTCTCTTTCTATAGGTGCTATTTCTTTCTTTCTGATCTCATCAATTATTACCAAATTTAAAATTTTGTTCTGCTATGGAATATCTATCAAAATCAAAATATGCTTCTTTCATATTTTTTTTTTCTTAATGTTGGAAACTTTTCAATTACACTTAATCATAGCATTTGGACTGAATAGCATGAAGTAACATTGTTTTTAAGTCACTGAAACTGTAATAGTGGTGAATTAGTCTCCTTTAATTTTCCTTTAATTAACATTTCGCTGTTTCTATGTCATTTTCTCTAAATTTTAAGCAAATTATTTCAGAAAATATTTAGTCTTGTTGCTGAAAATTTTAGCCATTGAAAAACTATTTTTAGATATACATACACATGTTTTACAGTAATTATTAATTTATTAAAATTGCCTCTGCTATTTATTCATAAATAATAGTGTGGTTTTTTTTGTTTGTTTGTTTGTTTTGTTTTTTTACTACACAGCGTAGATTTTATTTGGAACACTATTTCAAATACCAGTGTTAACATCTATAGAATGCTTGTGGTCATACAAATAAATGTTGGCCATTTATAATATCAGTAAGTTTAGTTTTGAAACCTTAAAGACATAACTAGTTTGTTTTTTCTTTTTACTTCTAACTGGAAAACTACAAATAGAAGTAATGCTTTAAGGTACAGTTTGCTGGCAAAACAAGACACTCATTGAGAAAACTGGACATTCATAAATCCCTGGGTCCTGATGGGATGCATCCATGAGTGCCAAGGGAACTGGCAGATGTGGTTGCAAGGACACTCTCTATAATCTTTGTTAAATTGCAGCAACTGGGAGAAGTCCCTGAGGGCTGAAGAAAAGCAAATGCCACTTCTACCTTCAAGAGCAAGAAGGAGGACCCAGGGCCATAGGTCAGCCAGCCTCACCTCAGTCCCTGGGAAGGTAATGGAACATCTAACCCTGAAAATCATTTGCAGGCTCATAAAGTAGAGAATCATCAGGAGTAGTCAGTATAGATTCAGCAAGGGGAAGTCATGCTTGACCAAGCAGATAAGCTTCTATAAATGAAATGACCAGCCTGATGGATGAGGGGGGAGTACTGGGACCTAGGAGTCCTGGTGGACACCAATTTGAACATGAGTCAACAACGTGCCCTTGCCACTAAGAAGGCTAATGGTATTCTTGGCTGCATTGGGCAAAGCATTGCCAGCAGGTCAAGAGAGACATTCCTTCCCCTCTACTCAGCATTGGTAAGGCTATATCTGTAATACAGTGTCCAGTTCAGGGCTCCACAGTACAAGAGAGACATGGTCATTTTGTTAGTCAGCACAGACAGGCAGCAGGAACAACCACAGACCCATAGCTAAAATGCAAGGAGTAGAATTATTTTCATTACCTCACCAATCAGACGATCATCTAAGCAATACCCAGGCAGAGGCACACAAGCAAAGATGTGAGCACCCCTAAGCTCAGTCTATGCTAGAAGATCCCCAGCCTTCTGTTTATCAAGGGTTCACACTGGTGAAGGTTTTACCACCATGCTGTGACCCTCACTGTGCTTCTTTGACCATCTCTGTACCAGGGCTGGGAGCTCAAGCATATCCAGTAGGGTGTCTCCGAGTCTACCAAACACCTACGTTATTTATACACAAATACACTACTTGCCAAACACACAGAGCACAAACAGCAGTAGGTACAATTTATGTGCTTTTCTATATTACTACTCACCAGACTTTATGCATTTCCAGCTGCAAGGTCACTTCGGCACATTTACAGTCCTCCTTACCAGTCTTATGTCTATCTTAGTCCTATCTTCCTCACTAATCTTCCACTTTTAACCCATTCCTCCTAACAATCATACTGGAAAGAATCCAACAGAGGGCTACCAAGATGATCAAGGGACTGGAACACCTCTCCTGTGAGGAGTGCCTGAGAGAGTTGGAATTGTTCAGCCTGGAGAAAAGAAGGCTCAGGGAGGATCAGTGAAGGCTCAGGGAAGAAAGAAAGGAAAACAATAATAATGATGATAGTAGTACTACTAATAATATTGTGTACAAAACAAGTGATGCACAATGCAATTCCTTACCACTCGCTGACCAATGCCCAGACTAACCCTGAGCAGCGGGCCCCCTACCCTAGCTAGCTCACTGATATTTTTTTTTATTAAAAAATGAGCAAGTCCACCAACATGATTTTTTGTATATCCTTTATTCTGTGATAAATTAATGGGAAGGTTTATGCAACAAGTCACTGATCTTTGATTTTTGACCTTGCTTTTTTTTGCTTTCTAAATTTTCAATATATTTACTCCAGAATACTCAGTATTTTTGTTATGACTATAATAACATACTATGTATGGAGATAACATAACTATATATGGACAGATTACTTTTACAAATTACTCTGATACTGTGTCAACATTATAAATAGCCCCATTATGTTATGATTTGGATATCCTCACTATTGAAGAAATTGACATTACACAGAATGATAAGTCATTAATGAATGGGAACTTTAAAGTAAAGATAGTGAAATAAATTTTTGAATCACTCTGTCACTAACTAGACACTCTGTTTAGTTTCACCATAACCATAAATATGCCATACAAAGTATCCAGCTGAGCTTCTAATCCAATCAGTCTCCTCGTCAAATTTATATTTCATATATTCAGCTGAACTGTACTTCCATATATGTGCTTTCTATATGGAAAAAGTACTGGAGAAAGAGATGCTCAGAAGTGTAACCTTTGCTATGTGGAAAAAAAAAAAAAAAAGGTATTTATAAAAGCATCTTCAGAATTTTAGTCATGAATCTAAAGTTCATGGAAAGATCATGTTCAAGTACTTTGTTTCTGCATAGCAAAAAAAAAAAAAAAGTCATCACAACTTACTTCTGTACTTTATGAGAACAACTGAATTTAAGAAAGCAGATCACTCTCCAATTCCTTCTGCCATCTTTTTTTTTTTTTTTTTTTTTTTTTTTTTGGTGTGTGTGTGTGTGGTGAGACTATCAGCATGAACACTAGCTATGTCGTAGCTGTATGATGTGTGCTTGACTTGAAAGCCCTGGCATTGACAAGGACTTAAGTTGCAAATAGGCTTTGGGTTAGCCCCAATCTTAGAAGGGTTTAATGTGATGATGAAAAAAGGTCTAGCCATTTCCAGAACTGGGAAGCAACTGTTAAAAATCAGCTTGCTGAAAGTGAAACTAAGGAGGGGCGGTGGCATGGCTCTCTATATTAGAGAGTGTTTCAATGTTGTTGAGATCAGAGTTGGGAATGAAAAGGTTGAGTTTTTATGGATAATGATCAAGGGGTTGGCCAACAAGGTGGACATCCTGATGGCAGTCTGTTATAGACCACGAAACCAGGATGAAGAGATGGATGAAGCGTCATCAGCACTTAGCCTCATGGGAGACTTTAACTTCCCAGGCATATGCTGGAAATACAATACAGCCATCAGGAAGCAGTCTGGAAGGTTCCTGGAGTGCATGGATGACAACTTTTTGACTCAGCTGTTTAGTCAGCCTACCAGAGGGGGTGCCCTGCTAGACCAGCTGTTCATGAACAGAGAAGGACTGGTGGGAGATGTGGTGGTAGTGAGTTGTCTTGGGCAAAGTGACCATGACGTGGTAGAGTTCTCTATTCTTGGTGAAGTCAGGAGGGGGGTCAGTAAAACTGTTAAATTGGACTACTGGAGGGCAGACTTTCAATTGTTGAAGACACTGGTACGGAGGGTCCCTTGGGAGTCAGTCCTGAAGGGCAGAGGGATCCAGGAAAGCTGGAAGCTCCTCAAGAAGGAAGTCTTAAAGGCACAGGAGCAGGCTGTCCCCATGCGCTGTAAGATGAGCCATCGGGGAAGATGACTGGAGTGGATGAACAGGGAACGTTTGCTCAGTGTCCATGAAAAAAAGAGAGTTTATATCCAGTGGAAGAAGGGGCAGGCAACTCAGGGAGAGTACAAGGAAGTTGACAGCATATCCACAGTAAAAATCAGGAAGGCCAAAGCCCAGTACGAGTTCAACCTGGTCACTATGGTTAAGGATAACAAAAACATTTTTATAAATATATTAATGACAAGAGTAGGGCCAAGGAGAACCTGCATCCTGGTACTTAGGATAAAAAGATAGGAGCCTCTGTGACAGCTGAGGATGCAGAATCCAAGCAACAGCAACTGGAAAAGAGAGGAGTGAGAAAACGTGAGAGAACCAGCCCTGCAGCCCCCAAGGTCAGTGCACAAAGAGAGGAAGGTGCTCCGGGCACGGAGCTGCAGCCCAGGAAGAGGAACCCACGCAGGAGCAGGGGGCCTGGGGGGAGCTGCTGCCTGTGGGGGACCCATGTTGGAGCAGTTTGATCCTGATGGATGGACCCCGTGGTATGGAGCCGTGTGGGAGCAGTTTCTGAAGAGCTGCTGCCTGTGGGAAGCCCACTCAAAATCAGTTTGGGAAGGACCACATCCCATGGGAGGGACCCCACGTGGAGCAGGGGCAGAAAGGGACTGTGAAGGAGTGGCAGAGATGAAGCGCTATAGACTGACTGTAGTCCCCATTCCCCTTGCACTGTTCCCTTGCACTGTTCAGAAGAAGAAAGTGGCAGAGGATAATGGGGGGAAGGTATTTTCACTTTGCTTTTAGCTTTCTCACTTTAGAGTTTTAGCAATAGGTAATAAATTATATTAATCTCTGTATGTTGAGTCTGTTTTGACCGTGAAAATAATTGTTGAGTGATCTCCCTGTCCTTATCTCAACCCTTGAGCCCTTTTCATTGCATTTTCTCCCCCTTTCCCTTTGAGGATGGGGAGTGAAAGAGCCGTTATGGTGGAGTTCAGCTGCCTGGATATATAAAAACACCACAAAGTTTTACCAGAATCTTGACCATGTTTGAAATCAACATTATACTAATGTCTCCACAGAGAGTATAACTCTACCCATACCAGACAAAGTACAAACAAAGTTACTCTGTGGAAAGTAATTCAAATCAATACAAAATACCTCAGAATGCTCTGTGAGACTTTACCTTCCAACCTGCTCTCTTTTTTATTGATGGACTACTAAGACAAACTAAGTAGTACATCAATACACGGTTTTAATTAGGATACTGGGCCTTAGGAGATATTTGAATTTATTTATTTATTTATTTATTTATTTATTTTGATAAAAGTATCAAGCCTAGTAGAGAAAAAACTAACACACACCATCAACAAAACAGAACAAAACAAAACAAAACAGAAACAGAGCTAAAGGGAAAATCAATGTCAAAGGAATAAAATAATGCTAACAAAATCATCAGAGCTTGTAAAAAGTGAAAGATAGTACAGGTGAAGATCAATGTCTAGAAGCTAGCAGAAGGGAGATGAGATTGGTGTTATTGTCAACAGAAAAACTCCATGTTTCAAGTTATTTGTTAGCTCTACTGAAAAATTTATAACACAAATGGAAATACAGATTTAAAAAGAGAAAGCAAACATATTAAATCAACAAATGCAGCTTTTCCTCTCAATCATGAAAAGCAAGTTTTCTAAACAGAATCACAGAATCAGAGAATGGCAAAGGTTGGAAGAGACCTCTGGAGGTTGACTGGTCCAATCCCCCATGCTCATACAAAGGCCTTTAGAACAGGTTGCCCAAGACCATGTCCGGATGGGTTTTGAAGCTCTCCAGAAAGGGTCCACAACCTCTCAGGGCAATCCGTTCACCCACAAAATAAGGTGCATCCTGCTGTTGAGACTGAACGTCTTGTGTTCCAGTTTGTTCTCACTGCCTGTTGTCCTGTCACTGGGCACCACTGGAAAGAACATGGCTCCATCTCATTTGCACCCTCCCTTCAAATATTTATATACACTAATAAGATCCTCCCTGAGCCTCCTTTTCTCCAGGATGAACAATCCCAACTCTCTCAGGCACTGAGAACACAGGAGAGGTGTTCCAGTCCCTTTATCATCTTGGTAGACCTCTGTCGGCTTCTTTCCAGTATGATTGTTGGGAGGGATGGGTTAAAAATGAATTGGCCTTCTTGACCACCTGGGCACACTGCCGGCTCATATTCAGGTGAGCATCAATCATCACCCCCAGATCCTTTTCCTCTGCACAGCTTTCAAGCCACTCTGCCACAAGCCTGTTGCATTGCGTGGGGTTGTTCTGGCCATCTGACCCATTGTGTTCTTCAAATGTTATACTGTGTGTTGCCAAGTATAATGTTTTATATATAACATAACAGTGTTTCCCCAACTAGATTTATCAGTAATCCATTTTGAATTCCATAAAGGACTCAGCTATATTATTCTTTAAGTGTTCTTATTCAAAAAGAATGATACAAGAAGGGCCAAATTTCTTTCTTTATAGGGCTATGCCCAGAAATAATTCTTCATATTAAAATGATGAGCCAACAAAATTTCAATTTAACTGCACTGATATCATAACAGCTCCCTGGCAGCTGTTATGCTACCATTAAAGTATAGCATGGATATAATTAAGTAGGTTTTTCATTAGGTTATTAGAGATATCAGTCTAATGTCTCCTTCAGAGCTTATGTGAGGTAACTCACATAAGTTAATTCTGCAAACATATCTCTGTATATTAAGATGTATGTCTTCAAATCTTCTTTGAAATCAAAGGGTAATGCTTATTAAAAACAACAACAAAAGAACAAAAAAGATTATGTATTCAACATTAATATGTGGTAGATGTTATGCAGTTTTGTGACCTGTAAAGTTTGTAAAAACAAAGCACAATAGTAGCCTTGTTGCTTCTATATGTAAATATATAGTCACAAGACTATATATTTAGTCTTGTTAAAACTCCAACTTAAAGTCCTCAAGTTTGATCTAGAGAAGAAGGATTCACTGTTGAAACAAAGGGAAAAAAATAATGACTCCCTTCCTTCTGCCCTCCATCTCCTAAAATTCATTACTTTTTACTTTTACAACTGTTACCATGAAAAAAAAAAAAAAAAAAAAGAAAAAAAAAAGATATTCAGGTTTCCATTGTTTGTTTTTTTTTTTCTTCTATTTCCCACAAAAAAATATGCTAACAACTTGCAGATTATGTATTGTTCCAGTGCAACTAGATCTTCAAAAGCCATAACTTGAAAACAAGGCCAAGTGCCGGGTCCTCCACCTAGGATGCAATAACCCCAAGCAGGGCTACAGGCTGGGAGATGAGTGGTTGGAGAGCTGCCAGGCAGAGAAGGACCTAGGAGTGATGGTTGATAGTTGGCTGAATATGAGCCAGCCGTGTGCTCAGGTGGCCAAGAAGGCCAATGGCATCCTGGCTTGCATAAGAAACAGTGTGACCAGCAGGGATAGGGAGGTGATCGTCCCCCTGTACTCGGCTCTGGTGAGGCTGCACCTCGAGTACTGTGTTCAGTTTTGGGCCCCTCGCTACAAAAAGGACATTGAGGTGCTCGAGCGGGTCCAGAGAAGGGCGACAAAGCTGGTGAGGGGCCTGGAGAACAAGTCCTACGAGGAGCGGCTGAGGGAGCTGGGCTTGTTCAGCCTGGAGAAAAGGAGGCTCAGGGGCGACCTTATTGCTCTCTACAGATACCTTAAAGGAGGCTGTAGTGAGGTGGGGGTTGGTCTGTTCTCCCACGTGCCTGGTGACACGATGAGGGGGAATGGGCTTAAGTTGCGCCAGGGGAGTTTTAGGTTGGATCTTAGGAAGAACTTCTTTACCGAAAGGGTTGTTAGACATTGGAACAGGCTGCCCAGGGAAGTGGTGGAGTCACCATCCTTGGAAGTCTTTAAAAGACGTTTAGATGTAGAGCTTAGGGATATGGTTTAGTGGGGACTGTTAGTGTTAGGTCAGAGGTTGGACTCGATGATCTTGAGGTCTCTTCCAACCTAGAAATTCTGTGATTCTGTGATTCTGTGATTCTGTGAAATGAAAGTTGTTTTAGCCTTTTATATTTAGATGTGAGAAAACAGTAACATATAGTTATTCAGTTGAGATGAATGAGATACTTGAAATCTAAAGGTGAGAATATGATCCACTCTCTATTTTCTTAATTACACTTTACCTATCTTATACCTAACATAGAACAGTTAGGCAATGGGCAATAACAATTGTAAATGTACATCTTTGTGTACAATTTGGGAAGAGAAGGAAAAGGTACTTAAAACTTAAACTATTCCATTTAAACAGTTCATTTTTTTTTTTATTTTTTTTTTTTTTTTAATGAAACAATGTGGTTCCAAATGAAATTGTAAAAGAAATTATGAAAAGCTATGACATTGCTGAAATCATTCATAAATTACCCAATATATTTTAAGTTTGCAAGTATACTTAATAAGAAAGAGAAAGAAACCTAAATTCAAGACCAGGAAACAGACTCTCACTTATAATGCAAGCTTTGACATTTTCCTAAGGCTCTACACCACTTCACCTCACTTGCCAAAAAATTCTTGTGTGTAAACCAGGGATAGGAGAGAAAACATACCTTTGTTTGTGTTTATCTATCATGAAAGTATTTTGGGGCTTCATATTTGTGGAAAATTAGTATTTTGGAAATGCAGAGTGCTCTTATTGTCATAAATATTTTTGTGGTACATGTGCCTGTACTGCTTGGGGAAAAAAAAAAAAAATGATTTATTGGCCTTAGAAAATTTAAAATGTCTGCTAAATCAAGTAATCTGTTGTAATTATATTTGGTAGAAATAGGATGTGCTTCAGCACTTTAAAATTTAGACAGGTAATGCCATATGATTATACACAAAGGAATTCTCTTCTTTTTCTTTATGGATTTTTCAGAGTAAGCTTCATTCAGGAACCTAATGCTATTACTTAAATAATTGTTTTGTATTTCTTTTCATGCTTTTAAATCTCATAAGTCTCTTCTACTGTTCAGAAAGTTAACTTTCCTTGTCCCCATGGGATACACAAATAAGCAGGCTCTGTCTGAGATTTTTATGATCTTGATGCTTTGTATATATTTCCTGTGACAGACAAGTTATGCCAGACAGTGACAAAGCATGTCAGTACGACCTTGCTTTTTCATACAAGATATCTGTGAGAGCTACCATGAAGCAGTTTTGGATATGACTTTGAAATTGTAGTGAATTATTTAAAAGCATTAGGCTGTTAGTGCAGCATGGTACTAAATAACAGAAGTGAATGTTTCTTCATGTAAGCATTTGCAACAAATTAATCACTTCAGATAACTTGAAGGTAATTTGCTTTATTCATTCGTATTCCTAGGACAAGAAATTCTCCAATAGCCCCTGATTGTTTTTATCAAGTGAAACTGGTGTTGTCCTTGATGGAATCAAAACAGATAGATGGAACAGATGGGAAGTCTGCACCCTGATATACTTAAGGACTTAGTGGCTGGTAACAAGAATATGCTGAAGAAAAGAGAGAAGAGAAGGCAAATAGAATAGATCTCCAGTTACACTCAGTGGGATTTTTGGCTGCAGACTGAGACAAGGTACACTCACAGTATGTGTTGTTACAGCAAGCAGCGAGCTTGCTGTAGACTGTTGATAGTAAATGTATGTCAGACTTGTGATCAAAGTGTGTGCTTCTTTTATACCACTTAAGGCAGAGTAGATTTAAATAACCTTTTGAATAGAAGTTTTGGAGTAGCTGAGGATTTTTTATATCAAGAAGCATACATTAGAATCCAGGAAAGCAAAACAAAACAGTAAGTCAGGTTTCCTGAAACATTAATCAGGTATCTGACTGTTTAATTGCAGAGATCTCCAGTATGCTCATATCTATCTCGTACTGGGGAGCCCAGTTCTGGACACAGTATTCCATGTGTTGCCTCATCAATGTTGAGAAAATGTGAAGGATCACCTCTCTTGACCTGCTGGAAATACTTTGTCTAAATTCAGCCCAGGATACCATGAACTTTCTTTGCAGCAATGGCATATTCCTGGCTCATATTAAACTTGGTATCCATCAGGACCCCTAGGTCTTTTTCTACCAGGTTGTTTTCTAGCTGGTCAGCCCCCAGCATATCTTGGTGCCTGTGCTTATTCCTTCCCAGGACTTTTCACCATCTCTTGCTGAACTTCAAGTTGCTGTCAGCACATTTCTCTGCCCTGTTCAGGTCCCTCTGAATGGCAGCATGACCCTCCGGTAAATCAGCCAATCCTCACAATTTTGTGTCATCTACAAACTTGCCAAAAGTATGCTCTTCCCCATTATCAAGAACATCAATCCAGAACATGTTGAACAGAACTGAACCCAGTATTTAACCCTTGGGTTGCACTGGTAGTGACAGACCTCCAACTAGACTTCATGCCATTGCTCACCATCCTCTGGGCCTGGCCATTCATACAGTTTTCAATCCATCTCGCTTTCTGCTCATCCAGCCCACACTTTGTTATGATTTTATCCTGCTGGGCAGCTAAACTCCACCATAGGTTCTCTCTCAATCCGCCTCCTCAAAGGGAGAGGAGGAGAAAATACAGTAGAAAGGACTCAAGGATAAGTGGTCTTCCTGTTCAATTATCATCAATGGGCAAAACAGACTCAACATAGGAAGATTAATATAAATTACTGCCTATCACTACCAGATAGTGAGAAACTAAAAACAAACTGAAAAGACCTTTCACCACCATCCACCCTCTTGTACGTCTCTCCACAAGCAGTACAGGGTAACAGGGAATGGGCATTGTAGTTGGTCTGTAACACTTCATCTCCGCTGCTCCTTCACAGTCACTCTCTGCCCCTGCTCCAGAATGGGATCACTCCCGTGACATGCTGTCCTTCCCAAACGGATCCTGAGTGGCCTTCACCATCAAGAGCAAACTGTTCCAACATGGGTTCCCCACGGGCAGCAGCTCCCCTCAGCCCCCCTGCTCCTGCATGGGTTCCTCTCCACGGGATGCAGCTCCGGCCTGGGGCCTGCTCCTGCAGGGGCTCTCCATGGGCCGCAGCCTCCTCCAGGCGACATCCATCTGCTCCACCAGGGAATCCTCCACGGGCTGCAGCGTGGAGATCTGCTCCATGTGGGACCCATGGGCTGCAGGGGGACAGCCTGCTCCACCAGGGGTCTGTCCACAGGCTGCAGGGGAACTTGTACTCTGGTGATTGGAGCACTTCCTGTCCCTCCTTGTGCACTGAGCTTGGTGTCTGTAGAGCTGGCTCTAACTCCTTTCTCCAAGCTGTTGTTGTGCAGCAGTTTGTTGTTGTTGTTGTTTGTTTGTTTTTGTTTGTTTGTTTGTTTGTTTTCCCTTTCTTAAATCACCTCTCACAGAGGTACAAACAATATTCCTTATTGGCTCGGCTCTGGCCAGCAGTGGGCCCCTTTGGAGCTGGCTGGATCTGGCTCTGATCTGACATGGGGCAGCTGCTGGGTTTTCAAAGAGGCCAAACTTGTAGCTCCCTACTATCAAAACCTTACCATGGAAACTGAATACAATTTTGACAGCTTCTCTATGAGGATTTTATGAGACAGTATCAAAATCCTGACTGAAGTCTAGGTAGACTTTATCCACTGCTCTCCCCTTGTTTATGAAGCCAGTTGTTTAATTGTAGATGTTTATCAAGTTGTTCTCCATACCAAGGTGACAGAAAAAAGCAATGCTACCTACCACATTTAAATGTGTACATTTAAACTAGATATTGGAGGAGTGTTTTGTATTAACATAAACTCTAGGGAAGCTTCATATGATGTTTAATGGTATCAAGAGAGTTATAATGTGCCTATAGAGCTTTTTTTTTGTTGTTTGGTTGTGTGTTTTGTACTGTACATTGAAGCTGTGATTGCAGGCCTCTAAAGTAGAAGAATTCACAACTCTGTCTCAAAAAGTAGTTCCCAGGTACTATTTTTTTTTCTTCCAATGCCTATAATCTGCAGATTAAATGTTACTAGGCATAAAAATATGGCTACAGTTCATACAAATTGATGCCAACTACCTGAATATTCAGCTAGTGTGATAGAAAGTATGCATCCTCCACACTCTTCCCTGTTGTTTCAGTGTCTTTTATCCCTCACAACCAGCTGTTCCCTCTACTTCAATAGTTTTTCTCACAACAGTTCTCCCTCCAATTCTTATCTAGGTCATCTTTTGCTTTATTTTCAAATATCTACTCCAGTGTAAGGAGTAGAGGTGCAGTGAAGGATAAATCTGTTGCTGAACATGTGACTGAAGGCCACTGAATGTATATTTTTAAATTTATTTATTTCACTTGTTCTACCTTCTTTTAAGGTTGTGTGGTTTATTTAAGGACCATGTACCTACAAATGAAACAATTAAACCTTTCTTTACTTTATATCTTATTATTACAAAATAATTTATTTAAGAAAATCGTTCTCTAACTGTAGGGTACCAGTCATCGAATTACAATCTAATAGAAAATAGTCCCTACTATGCAAAGTTTATAAGAATGTAGTTGGTGCAGTGACAGGAAAAAATACCTTGTCTCTGCTTTTTTACATTACAAACAATGTTGTTCTAATGTAAGCCTGACTGTCTACATACCTCATCATTATTTTATTGAAAAGCTGAGGGTAATAGCAGAGATTACATGTCAGTAAATACAAACATAATTTCACAGATAAGTACATTATGAATTATAACTGCTCAGTTTGTATCCTGTCAATTTAAAAATATAGACTGAGCTGAAAATTTCACTAAAGAAAAAAAAAATCATACTGCTAGTTCAGAATGTTGGAGGTCAGGTGATCTGGCAGTGCCAGCCTCAGCTTCTGTATGGTTGTGCACCAGAATTATTGAATTGCATGAAATGAATTCTGGAGATAAATGGATTTAAGGAAAAAGAAAGTTGAAAATATTAGTAGAGTCAACATTGTACTTCAAAAGGAATGTGCTTTTTTGCTAATAGTGGCTATCTAAGATAAGTCTTAAAAATGGTATACACATTTGGTTTGGGATCAGCCTTGACACACAATGCATATTATTGACCAAATTTCTTGAAAAATTAATTCTTATGTCTGCAGATGTGTTAGTACTTTCTGTATCCAGCTGCCTTGTGTGATATGAAATTATGTCAAGGTGCAGTGGAGGGTAAATTTGCCAAGGACTGCATGAGCCATGGAAAGCAATGAGATAGTTCCTAATCACTTCATCTGGCCTTGTAGCAGGCCTAGGATGATTGTTGGTTCATTTTGCAGCTACCAGCAGAGCTTCAGAATTATGTAACTTCCGTATCTGCCAGGCCATTTTGTAGCAAAAAGAAACCTGCTAAAATTAGGTGTCTATGCTTTAGATCTTGCATGCCTTAGATGGTACTGTTTTCATGCAAGCAATACTTGTTCAAGTTCTTACTATGTTACACAGAGTAACAGTGCAAGCTGGTAAGACTAGAATTCACAAATATTTTGAACACTTAATGACAAGACAAACTTCAACGTTGAGCGCGAAGAACATAACCACTTCTGACTAGCAGCCCCACATTTCTTTTTGCAAAAGGGAAGCTTATTTTTGTAATTCAGTATTCACTGCTGTGTGAATTTGCCTTCTAAATGATGATAATAAATGCACAATTACTGACAATAGTTCCTCACAAATGTATACTTAGGCAGTGTAATTATCATTTATATTTTATTTCTGTAGTTTCAGTTCTTGGAGAAGGCTTTTTTTCAATAACAACAAAAAACAATCATCATTTTGTTCAGGCTTTTTTTTCAATAACAACAAAAAACAATCATCGTTTTGTTCAGTGGTTACAAGTAATTTTACAATATTTTTAAGCTGAGCTCTCAGTGCTTTATTGTCTCTCTGTAATTATGCCATAGTCAACAGTACTGTGCATAGTACTGCATAACTGTTTGATCATTCTCCAAAAAACACCGGGGATATTTGGGATGCAACCAAAGGCCAGCATTTCCAAACCTGCATGTCTGTAGTTAGGGCTTTAAATACATATTAACACTCATAGATAAATATGACCTAACTTTTTTTCCTTTAGCTCTCTTCAGCTGACTCACTGGCTGTCTTTGAAAAACAGGTCAAATTTATGTAGGAATATCAATATAGATTTTAAAATCTAAAGTCAGATGCTTAGCTGTGGCCTACAAGACTGTGCTGTGGTTCCCAATTTTAACCTGAGTATCATTATAAATGTCTTTTAGAGACAGGTCTACTTCACCTAACATCAGTGGGATTTGTGCCAGTATCTGGTTAGGGCAGTATTTGGCATTATATAAGAAAATGTTTAATTGCAAAAATATATGGAATTGGAAACTATGGGAAAATATGTGGTGTTCCAAGGGTTCTGACAGATCTTTTTTTGCTTTTTCTATGGTTGTAATGAGAAGATAGATATTCTAGTAAACTTTCTTCTGTTCCACTCTTTGACAGGATATAAGTGTTTAAGGATCAGTTTTCATTTGTAGTCCTGTGTACAATTCAATTTGACAACTTCTCCCTTCTTCAAATTCATAGATTGTCCTACTAGAGGCTTCCAAGGTAACAGTCTTTAAAGCAATGCTTGTCAAACCTCTCTGGCACACCTCCTTCTAGCAAGATAACCAATGTTGTGTTAGTAGTCCATAACAGCACCACATGACCTTGAAAAATGATCTCAGGCTGCAATAGAAATGTCAAAAAGCTCAGGTAAAGTAACTGGTCAGGAAAGTAACTGGTGATGATGGTGGCAAGGAATCCAGTATGAGCAGCAGAAAATTTCTTCAGAAGCAGACATTGCAGATACATAAAAAGCATTAAAGTTCGTGTTACAATATAACCATATATATATTATATATATATTTTGTAATATGATTGTGAAAGGTCATGTTGAATCAGAGACTTGTAACAAGTGCTTGTTAGCATTTGTATGCCTCCAGAATTGTATGTAGAGAGAAAATGTTTTCAACAAGAACAAAGAACATGCTAAAAATGAAACATTGTTTAGCAGTAATCAATGTTGTCTGGAAAACAGACCAGTACATCAGACTTGCTTTTATTTTCATAAGGACTTGCATCAAGGCTTAGGTATGTCTAGGTAAAAGCATCATGTAGATGCAAGTTAGATCAGACTCAGATCCTATTTGTTTAATAAATGTCAGATACAAAGTAATACTGAAAAGCTGGCTGGAATTGAATAGCTGTTGCATATAAAAACAAAGACACGCTTTGGAGTTAAATTTTTGTTAAGTGCTAATCTGATAGGAGAATTCAAATGAAATTGGAAATGCTCTGTCTGCGGTTTATGTATCTTACAATACGTGGCAAACTAAATGTGGTCACACATTTTCTTGTTTGTGTAAGACCCTCAAAATGTTGGCTTTCAGAGTTTGAAATGCCTGCCTATTTTGATGAGAAGGAAAATTAATCAAGTGAGATCAAAGCACTAGAGTGAATATTTATGCAACAGAACACATGCTTAAAAAGTGAATCATCAGTTAAAACAGAATTGCTTGTGGGTATATTTCAAAGTACAGGCATAATCAATATGACAACCCAAGCTAGACCCTGTAGTAACCATAATTCAAAAGTGTCTTTCAATATTCATTGTTAGGCTATATTGCACATATATTAGGCTGCTTTCAATTACTCCAATGCAAAAAAAAAAAAAAAAAAAAAAAAAAAAAAATGCAGATTTTAACTCACAGCAGCAGATTTATAAATCTTTGGTAAAAGAAATAAAATTGCCAACAGGTATTTTTTTTCCTGTATTTTTTTTTTTTTTTATGTCTGTGCATTTCTTCATAGAACAAACCCTCAAACAATCCATATCTCATTTTATACATTTGTGTTTGTACAACAATTTTTTCTTCTCACTCTTGCACTTTTCCCAAGCTAGACTCCTACAATTTCTTAGACTTGAATGCACACCTGCTAAACTCCAAGAGTAAGGAAAGTAACTTTATATGAGAAAATGTCAGGAAAGTCAGAGTCTGAAATTTATTAACCAAGATATGGCAAATGTAAATGTCAACTTGAATAACTCTGTGTACCTGGGGTTGCAATAGATTTTTCGACTGTCAGGGCAATGAAAAGTGAACTTTTATTTCACTGACAATGAAATAACACTACACCTGATATAATAAAATGTTCTCTAGCAAGAAGGCATTTTTGAAACAAATGA
Organism: Anas acuta; assembly: GCF_963932015.1. NCBI lineage: Eukaryota > Metazoa > Chordata > Aves > Anseriformes > Anatidae > Anas > Anas acuta. The sequence continues at coordinate 142,508,238 of NC_088980.1, forward strand.
GTTTATGTTTACTTACTCCACAAAGTTTTTATATTAAAGGAAATTTTGTGTATCTAAAACACACAAAATACATAACTTTTTCATGCTTTATCATTCATATTTTACTTATATATGTAAATGTTTGTGCATAGCAAATACATTTTCAAATCTTAGTTGTAAATTTCAATACTTTTGAGAACTTCTCAATACTTGATTGAGAAGTTCAGAACAGCTCAGACTCAGAAGAGCTTAGTGGATATTAGTAGATAGGATAGAAACAGTGAAAGACTTATCAGCTTGACTAGCACAAAGAGGGGAAATAAAAACAGATATGAAAAGTTTATGACAAAATTCACTCTAAATTTTGTGATTTAAAATCTTCCTTCTCTTTTAGTAAAAAAGAAAAAGACAAATGTAAAGCAGTGTCTAACGATACTGCATTTGTGGGCTCATATTTTAGAATGCTACCTCCAATTGTAGAGAGAAGAGACTAAAACACAGAAAAGCATCCCCTTTGTGTAGTCACTTCAGTGAGCTGTAGCACAGTTTCAGTTACAGAAACATTGGAATGTAAAATCATGTTACACTAAAAGAGCATAACTCAGCTGACTACTCAGAGGTGAATTTCAGCTCAAATGAGCTAGTGAAGTTAAGTGTGAAAATGAAAAAAAAATGGAAAAGAAAAAAAAAAAAAGTAAATGTTGCTATGTTTTTCCGTCTCACCTTGTATGTTGTATTTCATAAAAAATAGATTTGGGAATCATTCATATATTCTGTCCAACTCATAGAATCATAAAATCATAGAATTGTTTGTATTGCAAGGGTCATTAAAGATCATCTAGTTCCCACCCCCCTTCCAAGGACAGGGACAACTTCCATTAAACCAAGTCATTCAAAGTCCCAGTCCAAACTGGCCTTGTATACTTCTTGGGATGGTGCATCCTCAGCATCTCTGGGCAACCAGTTTGAGTGCCTCACTACCCTTACAGTAAAGAGTTTCCTTCTTATATCCTATCTAAACCTACCACCTCTAAGTTTAAAGCCATTCCCCCCCTTGTCCTATAACTGCACTCCCTGACGAAGAGTCCCTCCCGAGCTTTCCTGTAGGCCTCATTTTGTTATTGATAGGCCTCTATAAGGTCTCCCCAGAACCTTCTCTTTTCCAGGCTGAACAGCCCCAGTTTTCTCAGCCTATTCTCGTAGGAGAGGTGCTCCAGCCCCTTGGTCAACCTTGTGTCCCTCCTCTGGACTTGTTCTGATTTGTCCATGTCCTTCTTGTGCTAGGGGCCCCAGAGTTAGACACAGTACTCCAGGTGGGGTCTCACGAGAGCAGGGTAGAGAGGAAGAATCACCTTCCTCAACCTGCTGGCCATGTTTCTTCTTAGGCAGCCCAGGTTACCACTGGCTTTCTGGGTTGCAAGCACACATTGCCAGCTCATGTTGAGCTTCTCATCAACCAACACCCCCAGGTCCTTCTCCTGCTTTTGATCCATTCTCCATCCAGCCTCTATTTGTGCTTGGGATTGCCCTGACCTATGTGTAGGACTTTGCACTTGGCCTTGTTGAACTTCATGAGGTTTGCACAGGCCCACATCTCAAGCCTGTCAAGGTCCTTCTGAATGGCATCCCTTCCCTCCAGCATGTCAACTGCACCACACAGTTTGGTGTTGTTGGCAGACTTGCTGAAGGTGCACTCAATCCCATTGTCCATGTCACTGACAAAGTTGCTAAATGGTGCCAGTCCCAGCCAATACTGACCCATGAGGAACACGACTCTTTACTGATCTTCACCTGGACATCAAGCCATTGACCACAACTCCTTGAGTGCAATCATTCAGACAGTTCTTAGCCACTGAATCTGTCAAACCCATATCTCTCCAATTTTGAGACAAGGGTATCGTGAGGAACAGTGCCAAATGCTTTGCAGAACTCCAGGTAGATTATATCAGTTGTTCTTCTCTTACCCACTGATTCTGTAACCCCATTGTAAAAGGCCACCAGCTTTGTCAGGCACGATCTGCCCTCAGTGAACCCAAGTTGGCTGACACCGATCACCTCCTTATTCAACTCACCAATCACCTCCTCAGTCACCAGTCACCTCCTCAATCAACTCCTTCTCTTTGTCTCTCATGCATGATATTACTAAATAGTAAGCTATGTGCATAATTTTCTATAGGAAATATTTTTATTGCACAATTGCATTTATTTGTTGAAAATAGAATGAAGATGACACAATATTACTAAAAAATATACTGGGTTATGTGTTGTTCTCCTAATTATTGTCTTTTGATTAATTCTGTGAATTTTATAATCCCCATAAAAGCAGTGATCATCCTATTATATTTATTTACATTTTAGTGCTTGGGCTTTTATTCAGTTTTACTGCTGCTACCATAATTCCGTTTCAATAAAGAGAAATATAGCAAGATTAGGAATATAGTCTGCAGTGAAAGATAAAATAGATTTTAAAGTTGGCTTTTTTCTGTGCAGAGCTATACAGTGAAGTTACAGCAATACAAAGGAAAGAATTACATAGGTTATAGAGCCACCCACCTCTATATGCTCTATATGCACAGATGCACATAGAAACAACTTCTAAAGCAACCCTAGAGCATACATAGTTTCATTGTTCAAAAGTTCAGTTCCTCTGGCAAGAGAATAAATGTGGTTTTCAACTGCAATTTACTGCTCAGTGGAGGAGCTTCCTTATTGGATAATAAATATATTTTTATTCTTAATGCTAGATCACAGAGAACAGCTCTAGTTCCTCAAAGCGAACAGATGTATTTTGAGGTAATTGAAGTTACATGTGTTTTCAGATAATCAATAGTGCATTCAGAAATAATTTGTTAAAAGGCAAATGTTATATCAGGTATTTTAAAATTAATTCAAAAGAAAATTTATATCTACGACCTACATTTACACCCTTCTTTAAAATAAGATGGGTGATGGCAAGTAGAAACAAACATATACTTTATAACAAATAGTATCTATAACAAAAATTTCATTTTCAATAGGCCAGTTAAACAATTCTCACAAATGGATGACTATCCTCATTTCACATCTTCGTAAAGCAATTCAATAACCGTAAGAAATAAGAATCTATAAAGAAAATAGTTCTCAGAGTGCTTAGAGTAAAGAAAAAAGTTTGTAGTGATAAATCACTGTAGAAATGAACATGGTAATAACAGCTCAGGCATTAATCGTCACTTCTTTCTAAACTTTTAAACTGGTTAGAAGCAATGAAAATAATATGCATATATTTTCATTTAGTATGAAAGGCAGACCCCTGAAGGACACTGCTCATCACAAAGCCTCCACCTGATCATAGAACCATTGACCACCACTCTCTGGGTGTGTCCTTCAAGCTAATTCCTTATCCTTTTTTCAAATATGTATCTTTCCAATTTAGAGATTAGGATGTCATGTGGGACCATGTCAAATCCTTACAGAAGTCCAAGTAGATGACATCAGTTGGTCTTTCCTTGTCAGCTGATGCAGTCACTCTGTCATAGAAGGCCACCAGACTGGTCAGGCAGGATTTGAAGCCATGCTGGCTGTCCCAGATCACCTCCTTCTCTTGCATGTGCCTTGCATGTTCCTCCTCCAGGAGAATCTGTTCCATGATCTTTCCAGGCACAGATGTCAGCCTTACTGGTCTGTAGTTTCCTGGGTCTTCCTTTCTACTGTGTTCTAAAATGAGAGTGATGTTTCCCTTTTTCCAGTCACCAGGGACATTGTCTGACTGTCAGGACTTTTCAAATATGATAGAGAGTGTCTTGGAAACTACATCAGCCAGTTCCTTCAGAGCCCTGAGATTCATGTCCTCAGTCCATATAGACTTGTAGTTGTCTCATGAGGTCCTGAACTTGCTCTGTACTAGTTGTATGAGGGACTCTGCTGGAAGCCTGACCACCAATGAAGACCAAGGCAAAGATATTGTTAAGTACTTCTGCCTTCTCTGTGTCTGTTATTAACAGTTCTGTCTTCATTTGTAAAGGGCGACTCACTCTCCCTAGTCTTTCTTTTGCAGTCAATGTACCTGTAGAACCTCTTCTATTTATTCTTCCTCCCTCACTGAGTTTAGCTATGTCAGTGCCTTGGCTTTCCTGATCCCATCCCTGCATATCCAAACAGCATTTCTGTACAGGGCACATGGCCCTGTTTGCACTATCTGTGCATTTTCTTCTTTTGCCTAAGTTTGACCAGCAGGTCCTTGTTCAATCATGCCAGTTTCCTACCTTCCCTGCTTGATTTATTTCATATGGGGATAGAGAGCTCTTGTCCTCTAAGGAAAATATCTTTAGAGAGTTGCCAGCTCTGATGAGATCCTCTGTCCCTAAGAACAGCATCCAATGGGATCTCATTCACTCATTCTTCGAACATTTGGAATTTTGCTTTTCTAAAGTCAAGGGTCCTGACTTTAATAAAGAAAACCATTCATATCTTCTCTGATTCTCCTTTACAAAGCAAAAATTTAGAGTCCATGTACTTTCATGTTTTCAGTTACTGCTAAAAAGTATTAAGTTCAGAGGTACCCTTATAAGAGTTGTCAGTTAAACCAAGGTATGCTGTAAGGATGGCCTTGAAAACCTTGGGTATTGATACCTGCCATTCACTACAGATAAAAACTAAGCCAAATGTAGTCCTCTGATACTCTGTAATCAGGCAGTATTGCTGGTTGTTCACTCACAAAATTGACTCTGTGTAGTGGGTTTACGTGGCAAAGTTTTGGTAGCAGGGGGCCATAGGGGTGGTTTCTGTGAGAAGGATCTAGAAGCTGCCCCATGTTTGGGAAGGGCCCCATTGTTTTCCAGAGCTGAGCCAATAAGCGATGTTGTTTTGCGCCTCTGTGAGAGCATATTTAAGACAGGGAAAAAAACGTTGCGCCACACAGCAGCTGGGAGGGAGAAAGCAGTGAGGAACGGCCTTGCAGGCACCAAGGTCAGTGTAGAAGGAGAGGGAGAGGTGCTCCAGGTGCCGGAGCAGAAGTCCCCTGCGGCCTGTGGTGAGGACCATGGTGAAGCAGGATGTCCCCCTGCAGCCCATAGAGTACAACGGTGGAGCAGGGTTCCATGCTGCAGCCCGTGAAGGAGACCACGGTGGAGCAGGTGGCCCTGCACCGATGGAGGCTGCCGCCTGTGGAAGACCCCTCCTGGAGCAGATTCCGGGCCAGACCTGTAGCCCGTGGAGAGGAGACCACGCAGGAGCAGGTGACCTGGCAGGAGCTGCTGCCCGTAGGGGAGCCAGGTTGGAGCAGTTTTCTCCTGAGGGATGGACCCCATGGTACGGACCCATATCTGGAGTAGTTCTGGAAGAGCTGCTGCCTGTGGGAAGCCCATGCCAGATCAGTTCATCAAGGACTGCATCCCGTGGGTGGGACCCCACAGCACAGGGGACGAGAGTGACCGAGAAGGAGCGGCAGAGAAGAAGCGCTGTAGACTGACCATAACCCCCATTTCCCCGTCCCCCTGCGCCGCTCGGGGGGAGGAGGTGGAAGCGGGTGGATGGGGGGGAAGGTGCTTTTGTTTTTTTTCCTTTGTTTCTCACTTCTCTAGCTTGTTAGTAATAGGCAATAAATCTTACTATCTCTTTATGCCAAGTCTGTTTTGCCCATTAAAATAGTTATTGCATGATTTTCTCATCCTTATCTCAACCCTTGAGCCCTTTTCACATATTTTCTCCCCATTCCTCTTTGAGGAGGGGGAGTGAGAGAGTGGCTGTGGTGGAGCTCAGCTGCCCACTCGAGCAGAACCACCACACTCTGCACTTTCTGTGTGCAAAGGAGAAAATGAAAGGTTCCAAATTTCAGCAGCTGTAGTGTAAATTTTGTGCTTAACTTGTGTGATAGATGAAACTTTCAGAATATATTTTCATATGTTGAGTATATATAGTCACAATATGCTAAAAAAGCCTTGAGGAGTGGAACAAGAGACTGGGCCAGAGAAAGAAGTAAGAAAACATGCTCGTGAATAAGAGATGAGGTAACATAATTGTCACTTAATACGTTTTAGAACTACCTCGTTCTAAAGCAGAATTGGGAAATGCAATTTCCTCCTTCTACTGTGTGCACGCCCACTGTGCATATGACTGTAAAAATGGTTTAAACACCACTGGTAGACATTGTTATGATGTAGAAGACAGATAAATAAAAATATCTAGTCGATTCCAAAAGAATATTCCAGAAGTTCTATAAAGAACCTACATGAAGCTTTCCAGAAAGACCATAGTTTTCTGAAATCATGAAACTAGTTTATACTGCAAGACACTTTCTGAAGATAGTGACTCTCTTGAACTGAGGTTAAAAATAAACATTAAAAAAAAAAAAAAAAAAAAAAAAAAAGCAGACAATTATTTCTCAGTGTAATCACATCCAGCACTATTCACACCTAATTTGAATTAAGGAATAGGAATGTTATACTATGTATGAGAATTTTTCTTTGCTTCACTTCATGGCTTGCATGCCTAAAAGACGATGTAAATGTAGTCTTAGGAGATCCGTGAAAGATTTAGAATTCACATCAGTAGTTTTGACTGAGTAGGTCTAGCTCAGCTGCGAGTGCAACACATTTCCTGAAAGGTGTCTCCTCAGGGTGTGGTTTCTGGAGAACGTTGCGGTGAATGTATACAGCACAGCAACCACAGGTGTTCAAAATTCACCACATGCGTATAATATATGCAGTGATTCAGGTGGGCTAGTGTGCACTGATATGCTGGAGTGGTGCTTTTTAGTGCCTCAGTATTCATCTTCTTATCATGTGGCTCTTAGGGTGCAGAGGATTCTTTTTGCAAGCCCTGCCATTACATTTTTTTTCCCAGTTTCTACCATGAATATGTATATATGGGTATCAATACAACATAGCAAAATAAGACAATAAATATATACTCATATAAATTGAACATTTGTAGCTTTGTAGTAGTGCAATTAGAGAGATGATTACTTGATAACAGTCATCCTGATAAAATATCTGTATCCAACTTTAAATAATACCCCAGTAGCACAACTGTTGCTGTGTGTATATATAATAAAATATAATAAAATAGTACAAGTGGTTTTCAGCAATAACAAACCACTCATATCAACATTAGTATTTCAATATCCTTTTAATTTAGTTGATATTTAATCTCTACCTTTTAAATACAAGGTAATAAAAATACGAGAATTTGAAAACTACTTGGAAACAGTCTTGACTGTTTTTGGTATCATCCACTCTAAAAGAGTAATTACTAAGTGCACTGAAAGAACTTACACGTTTATACTTTAAAAAATGAAAAATACTTGTTATTGGTGTGTGTCATCTTCATGTGTTTCTTTACATGCAGGGCATATACTGAACTTTGTTCTAAAATATATATGAACAAAAACTTCCTCAAGTAAAGGGTTATGGAAAGGAGAGTGGAAAGGAACAATTAACCTAAAAAAAGAAAAAAGGAAAAAATAATTTTGTAAAATATAATTTTGTAAATTATAATACAATTCTTTTGTAATAGAATTTTGTTCTATAAATGATGAGATATTATGGATATCAAGAAGTAGGAGGGCTGCAATACTAATAACTAGCTGGATATTTTATGGTGATCACTTACTTTTTGTTATGTTTTGGTGGGTCTAGACAATCTAGACCCACCCAATCAAGGGAGGAGAACACTTTTGGTCCTCCAAGATAAAAAGATGGCCTTGAAAAATGAATAGTGGATCCAGAACAAAAGACTATTTACTTCATTCTAAAAGGATTAATTTAGCAATGGAAAAAAAAAAAAAAAAAAAAAAAAAAAAAAAAAAAAAAAGGATATAAGGATATAATTCTGGAAATATTCCAAACAATAATCTAGTGTGAGATCTGAGATTTTTGAAATTGATTTTTCTGTTCCATTTGTAAATATTAAGTGAAGAATGGTCAGAACTAAGTGACTGTTAATTTTCTCAATGTGGGTTAAACCCACGTTATAAAATACCACACCAAGATATACAAATATGTTAGTATATAGAAATGGTTGCTAGCAATAATGAAATAATTTTGTCAGTTTTAACACTCAGGAAAACAGCTGACTTTCACCTTGTTGGAGTGAATTGTTACATTCTTGGCTTTACTTTCAGTGATTTTTCTGTAAGTTGACTGCTGACTCGCTACAGATGAAACCAAAGCATAAACCTGAAACACTTCTCAAGTTTAAATTATTATTGTTTATTTTTAAATATTTGGAATAAGATTCTAGTTTTCAATTCAGATTTTGAAGTATGTTGCCTGTACTACTATTAAATAATAGTACAATAAGTACAATAAAGGATAGAGATTGTCCTTAGTCCTTTTGTGTTGTGTGTATATTTTTAAAAGATTGCTTTTTTTTTTTTTTTTTGTCTTTTACTGCAATAGTCAAGTTCTATTCTTTTACCCTTCTAATTTTCTCCTTACACATCCACATATCCTCACATCACCTTTGTAGTCCTCCAGAGTTGCCTATCCCTCCTTCCAAAGGTCATAAACTCTCTTTTACTTCCTGTCCAAAAGAAACTCACTGTTCTGCCAGGCTGGTCTTTTTCCTCTTCAGTATGTCTTTTGGCACACAGGGATGGCCTACTCTTGTGCCTTCAAGATTGCATTCTTGAAGAATTTCTAGCCTTCCTGGACTCCTTTGCCCTTCAGAATGACTCCCTAAGGGACTCTGGCAACCAGCCCCCCAAATAGGCCAAAATCTGCCCTCTGGAAATCCAGACTTCTGACCTCCTTGCTGCCACAAGGACTGAGAACTCCATCATCTCGTGATCACTGAGCCTGAGATGTTCTCCAACAAACACATTACACACAAAACTTTACCTGTAAAAAAAACAGGTCAAGTGGTGTACCTTCCCTAGTCAGTTCCCTTATCACCTGTGTCTGGAAGCTATCCTCCACTCATTACAGGAATCTCCTAGTTTTTTTCTTCTCCATTGTATTGTGTTTACGGTAGGCATCCTTCCCAGATGCCTACTTGAAGTCTCCCATAAGGACAAGTGCTAGCAATCACGACACTGCTTGCTGCTTATAGAATGTTTCATCTGCTTCTTCATCCTGGATGGGTGGCCTACAACATACAATCTCCAGCTTCTGATACACAAACCTATGCACACACACACACACAGACCAAAAAAAACAAACAAACAAACAAACAAAAAAAAACATGCATGCATACAAAGACACATATACCTGGTTCTCTCCACTCTACTGTCTCTGAGTAGTTGTCTCATGAATCCAAGTCTCCCCATTTGCTTCATGCATAGAAAATACAAACACATAAATGGATCTCTCCAGTAGATGGTCTAACACTTTCTAGTTGAGTTCCATGAGATTCTTTGGTCTCTCCAGTACCCAGCTTGGACCACCACTCTCTCCAGTAACCAGCTCTCAGATCCTTTCTGGTATTCCCGGTACATGTACAGTTGAATGATATTTCTTCTGTGATCAAAATCTTTTATTTTATTTAAGATCCTTTTTTAAAACAATATTTTTTAGTGCTACATCCACAAATTCATTAAATTTAGGCATGTCAATTGTGATTCTTCATTTTTAAGGCATTCTGTCAGTGACATATGTCCATTTTGTCTTCCACTGTAACTTCTGTTAACTTCTACCAGTAACTTCCAATTACTTTACTTGCTACGCTGTTTAATTAAACAGGGAAATGAAATAAGAAAATGCAAGAATTAACATTTTTGGTGATTATTTGGGGAACAAAATAAAAATAAAATGAAGTGCATGAAGGTTTTTTACATTCACAGAATTTTATCTAAATATATCAGTTTAAGTTAATTGATTTACATTATTACCTTGTCTTTTGTCCTTTGACTCTAACAAAGCAGTGAAAACACAGAAATACAGAATTTCTAGGTTGGAAGAGACCTCAAGATCATTGAGTCCAACCTCTAACATAACACAAACAGTCTCCACTAAACCATATCCCTAAGTTCTACATCTAAACGTCTTTTAAAGACTTCCAGGGATGGTGACTCCACCACTTCCCTGGGCAGCCTGTTCCAGTGCCTAACAACCCTTTTGGTAAAGAAGCTCTTCCTAACATCTAACCTAAAACTCCCCTGGCGCAACTTAAGCCCATTCCCCCTCATCGTGTCACCAGGCACGTGGGAGAACAGGCCAACCCCCACCTCACTACAGCCTCCTTTAAGGTATCTGTAGAGAGCAATAAGGTCGCCCCTGAGCCTCCTTTTCTCCAGGCTGAACAAGCCCAGCTCCCTCAGCCGCTCCTCGTAGGACTTGTTCTCCAGGCCCCTCACCAGCTTCGTCGCCCTTCTTTGGACCTGCTCAAGCACCTCGATGTCCTTCTTGTAGCGAGGGGCCCAAAACTGAACACAGTACTCGAGGTGCGGCCTCACCAGAGCCGAGTACAGGGGGATGATCACCTCCCTAGCCCTGCTGGTCACGCTGTTTCTGATACAAGCCAGGATGCCGTTGGCTTTCTTGGCCACCTGAGCACACTGCTGGCTCATATTCAGCCGACTGTCCACCATCACTCCCAGGTCCTTCTCTGCCTGGCAGCTCTCCAACCACTGATCTCCCAGCCTGTAACTCTGCTTGGGGTTATTGCGCCCCAGGTGCAGGACCTGGCACTTGGCCTTGTTGAACTTCATGCAGTTGACCTCAGCCCATCGGTGCAGTCTATCCAGATCCTCCTGCAGAGCCTTCCTACCCTCGAGCAGATCGACACACGCACCTAGCTTGGTGTCATCTGCAAACTTACTGAGGGTGCACTCAATGCCCTCATCCAGATCATCGATGAAGATATTAAAGAGGACCAGCCCCAGCACCGAGCCCTGGGGAACGCCACTAGTGACTGTCCTCCAACTGGACTTGACTCTATTTACCACAACTCTTTGGGCCCGGCTATCCAGCCAGTTTCTAACCCAGTGAAACATGCGCCAGTCCAAGCCAAGAGCAGCCAGTTTCTTGAGGAGAATGCTGTGGGAGACGGTGTCAAAAGCCTTGCTGAACTCAAGGTAGACCACACCCACAGCCTTTCCCTCGTCCACCCAGTGCGTCACTTTGTCATAGAAGGAGATCAGGTTCGTCAAGCAGGATCTGCCTTTCATAAACCCATGCTGACTGGGCCTGATCACCTGTTTGCCCTGCAAGTGCTGCATGATGACTCTCAAGAGGATCTGCTCCATGAGCTTCCCTGGTACTGAGGTCAACCTGACAGGCCTGTAGTTTCCCGGGTCTGCCCTCCAGCTCATCTTGTAGATGGGCGTCACGTTTGCTAGCCGCCAGTCAACTGGGACCTCCCCTGATAGCCAGGACTGGTGATAAATGATGGATAGGGGCTTGGCCAGCTCCTCTCAGTACCCTCGGGTGGATCCCATCTGGCCCCATTGACTTGTGCACATCCAAGTGCCGTACCACGTCACCAACCAGTTCTTTGCGGATAGTGAGGGCCACATCCTGCTCCCCATCCCTTTCCACCAGCTCAGGGTACTGGGTATCCAGAGAACAACCGGTATTGCTGCTAAAGACTGAGGCGAAGAAGGCATTAAGCACCTCCGCCTTTTCCTCATCTCTTGTAACTAAGTTTCCCCCCGCATCCAGTAAAGGATGGAGATTCTCCTTTGTCCTCCTTTTTGTGTTGATGTATTTATAAAAGCGTTTTTTGTTATCTTTAACGGCAGTAGCCAGATTGAGCTCCAGATGAGCTTTGGCCTTCCTAATTTTGTCCCTGCACTGCCTCGCAACATCCTTATAGTCCTCCCAAGTGGCCTGCCCACTTTTCCAAAGATTATAAACCTTCTTTTTTCTCCTTATCTCAAGCCACAATTCTCTGTTGAGCCAGGCCGGTCTTCTTCCCTGCCAGCTCGTCTTTGGGCACGTGGGGACAGACCGTTCCTGCGCCATTAAGATTTCCCTCTTGAAGAGGGCCCAGCCTTCCTGGACTCCTCTGCCCTTCAGAACCGCCTCCCAAAGGACTCTACCAACCAGTGTCCTCAGCAGCACAAAGTCAGCCCTCCGGAAGTCCAGTACAGCGATTTTACTGGTCCCCTTCCTGGCCTCATCAAGAATAGTGAGCTCCACCATTTCATAGTCACTCTGCCCAAGACAGTTTCCGACCACCACATCCTCCACCAGTCCTTCTCTGTTTGTGAACGGAAGGTCTAGCTGGGCGCCACCCCTGGTAGGCTCACTAACCAGCTGCGTCAGGAAGTTATCTTCCACGCTCTCCAGAAACCTCCTAGACTGCTTTCTCTGGGCTGTGTTGTGCTTCCAGTATATATCAGGGAAGTTGAAGTCCCCCATGAGAACAAGCGATGGAGATTTCGCAACTTCTGTCAGCTGCCTGTAGAACTCCTCATCAGTCTCCTCATCCTGGTTCAGCGGTCTATAACAGACCCCAACCAGGATGCTAGCCTGGTTGTCCCTGCCGATCCTAACCCAAAAGGACTCTACCTTGTCATTCCCAGCCTCGAGTTCTACAACATCGAAAGACTCTCTAATATAGAGAGCCACACTACCACCCCTTCTGTGCTGCCTGTCCCTTCTGAAGAGCTTATAGCCAGTCATTGCAACACTCCAAAAAAAAAAAAAAAAAAAATCCTAGAAAGAAAATACACTGACAAATGTTCAGTTATAAGGTTAAAAATACGACTTGTCTACAGAGTTTGCGGTCTAGGCAGCTAAACTAAAAGTAGATTGCTAGATGCAAAGTTTGATTTTATACAATAACCTGTATAGAAAATCAACTAATGAAGGGTTATAAGTCTCCATTATAAATGTACATATAAATAAAATATATACATGTAAATAAAACATGTAGTTTATGATTCATGCAAGTGATATATTTGTATATACAGGTACATAGTCAAGATCATATATAATTAATTGAACAAAATTTCCTTCACTGACAAGTACGTGGCCTATTGAAGAGACCAGAAGAAATCAGTGATATGTCTTGTGTCTTGTTGCTGTGTCTCCTAAAAGGAACTACAAGGATCAAGTTGCAGAAAAGGGAACTTAAAATTGATATTAAGGGAAAAACAAAATAAAGCATTTTAACATGAAGTTGTGGAAATCAGTTAAGGAATAATTCCTCTTACTAAGTGTTTTCCAGAAAAAGCATAACAAATGTTTCAGAAATAGTCTAGGTGTTGTCTCAGAGATAGGCAATAAACTAGATTCTATGGAAGATGTCTTCCAATTGTATGTGTATATGATTTCTGCTTGGTATGTCTCATTACTCATACTATTCTTGTTTTCTAGTGTTGTACACATGTTATTTGCTCATATATGGAGGGGCATGTTCAATATGTCCGTGAAAGCTCACAAGCAAAAATAACTATGTGGTTGAGAACCTGTAAGTTGTTTTTAAAGTCATAAATAATAGCAAAGCTGTGGTTTGCATTGAAATTTTACTTTTACTTCAGCTTTTAACTTCAGTGAAAATGACTGAACTGTGATCTATAAAAACTTTGATATACTCTATTTAAATTGAAAAATGAAAAGGTTGAAATAATCTGTCTTGGGCTTCTTAAGGGGTATAACCAAGAATTGTTTCATTAAAGAAGCATTTTTCAACTATAAAATCTTTACGTTTGATGTTTTCTCTGATGCCTCTGGTGACTTATCTGTGAATTTCCTGGGGCATTAGGGAAATCAAGTACAGGTGTCTAACAGGTATAGTAAAGTAAACAGCATGTATAGCTTTTTAGTGTACATAAGCAAACAAATCTCAAAAATTGTGTATTCCTAGTTTTTCAGAGAGTAGATCACACATATTTTTTGATATAATTATTTTTATTAATTAGTTATTTGAACACTGGATTTTTTTTAACTTTTAAAAAATCATCTTTAGAAATTCACACAAACTTCTTCAGTATAATAAGTCAAGTTGTATAATCATAGAATCATAGAATGGCTTGAACTTGGAGGGACCTTAGAGATCAACTAGTTCCAAACCCCCTGATATGGGCAAGGATACCTTCCACTAGATCAGGTTGCCCAAAGCCCCATCGAACCTGGTTTTCAACACTTCCAATAATAATATAATATTATGTACATATATTTATATAATATATAATATAAAATATTAATATGAAATAATATAAAATTATATTTAATATGTAACATATAATATATAATATATGATATATAAAAATAATGCCTTGATTGCAAATGAATGACTTACAGATAAAAAATTAATTTGCTATGTACTAAATTGTTCAGGTTCAAGCCTAGCCATTAACAAATATTTTGGGTTAATGACAGTGAAGCAGACTTCAAAAGAAAATTGAATTAGTCATAACAAGATATTGCGTACTCAAAACTGGTGGTGGATTTGTATAGTTTTGTTGTGCTTGATTTTGGTTGTTCTGCAGAGCATTTTTATTCCATTTGTTTACATTACCTGATCAGTTAGTAAGCTATTATATACTTGTGTTTTGAACTTTTTCCATTTTCTCTTGTGATATCAATTTATGATTGCAGTAGACAAGATGGTTATAGTGTATAAAACAGAGGGGAAAAACAGCATTTCAAATGCATGAGATGGTATTTTTGCTTATTTTTCTACTTTGTCACTTTTGTTTTTCATATCAAGCAATAGACACCCACTTGCTGATTCAAAGAAAGCTCTTTGCCACACAACAAACATCATTCATATCCCTAAAGAATAACCAGAGAACTGGAAATCATTCATCCCTAGTCTCCAATACTAACTCTAAGAGCAATGTTTATGACTCCTAGGGTTCTCATTCTTGCTAAGTTATTTTTTATGCATTGTTCTCTGTAGCATAATATTTTAGCATAGAAAGACTTCCATCATAGGATTTCAGCATCACTCCTCTAAGCTACAGAAATGCAGTTATCCCCATCACAGTGCAGGGAATTGAAACACAAAACACTGATTTCCTCCAGATCATGTCTGAATCAACATTGTATCTAGTAGCTGTGGTTGAGGCTAAGCTCAAGGCTGCAGATATGTGTTGTTCAAGCTCATTGTGTCCCTAGTTTAAGGGCAGATCTCAGTTGTGAATCAGAATCCTGGGATCTGTACACACTTTCTGGAATAAGTTCAAAAAATCCAAAGTGGAGTCAAAAAAGCGCCTTACAGCCAGGTGGCTAGTCAGAGAATTTTGTATTGAATATCAGCCTGATAAATTATGGGAATATGGAGCTAAAGCTGAGGTGGAGCCACAAACTAAACTTTAACAATCAGCTTGTGCTGTAACCACAAAATACATTCCATATAACTATATTGGGTTTACGTGACAAGGTTTTGGTAGTGGAGGGCTGCAAGGGTGGCCTCTGTGAGAAAAATCCCTGCCCCATATTAGATAACAGACAGTTTCAGCTAGCTCCAAAGGTGCCACTTCCCAGAACTGCACCAATAAGCCATGTTGATTGCACCTCTGTGAGAGCAGCTGCCCATGGGAAACCCACACAGGATCAGTTCAGGAAAGATGGCATTCCATGGGAGGGACCCCATGCTGGAGCAGGGGCAGAGGGTGACCATAAAGGAGCAGCAGAGATGAATTCCTATGGACTGACTGCAACCCCCACTCCCTATTCCCCATTCCCTTGTGCTGCTCGGGATTGGAGGGGAGATGGGGGGGGTGGGGGGTGGGGGGAAGAGACATAGAAGAGAGTGGATGGGGGGAAGGTGTTTAGGTGTTTTTACTTTGTTGGCTTTAGTTTTTCACTGTTCTAGTCTGCCAGTGATAGGCAATAAATTGCATTAATCTCCCATGACAATAACTTGTGAGAGATCTCCCTGTCCTTTTCTCAACCCTTGAGCACTTTTCATCATACCTTACCCTTTCCTTTTGACAACGAGGAGTGAGAGAGCAGTTATGGTGGAGCTCAGCTGCCCAGCTGAGTAAAACCACCACAATCACACAGAATTCTTTGTGAAACAAATTTTCTTAAGCTAGAAAAAGCCATTGACTTCTAGTGTGGTATTTGAGTGAAGTAATGGCATGTCTGAGTTCAACTCTGAATTTGAAATTCACTCTTCAGTGTGGATGAAATTCTTGACTATATTGGTTCAAGAGGAGATTTATTCTCATTTTAAATGAATAATAATTCCTGCAGCTTTCACCATAGCTGATCCTATGTCCCCTTTATGTTCCTTCATTAGCTTGACTAAGAGTGGCAGCTTCTATACATCCAGGGTTTAACAAAAATAAAGGATTATCTTTTTGTGTGATTCCTAATGATTTATATTATTGCATTAATATTTTTTTTTCTGAAAAATGAAAAAAGCATGACTAAAGATGTTTATTAATATCTTAGAAGAAAATTCACAGAAAAATGTAACTGACATAAAGGTAGCTACTATTTAAATAGTGACAGGTAGACATTTTACTTAACCTCATTTTGCAAAATTTCAACCTAACTTTTCCTGTGAACTGATAAGACAGCTGCTGTGTATTGACATACTTTGACACTTTGACTGGAATGATATATTTCTCTCCTATTTATAACTGTAAAACTATGCTAGGTGTCTTAATTCAGAAATATATATATATGTATATATATATAAAAAAAAGGAAGAGAAAAGCTTTAATGTCAAATATGTCAAATGCTGTAAGACGTTTGTGCATAACAGTTTAATTCAGATGATAATAGAAGAAAAAGTACATTTTCATTGATATATTAAATCTACTTAAAGATGGGATTTATGGGAAATAAATGTATTCCTTTCAAGAAAAAGAAAAAAGAAAAAGAAAAAGAAAAAGAAAAAGAAAAAGAAAAAGAAAAAGAAAAAGAAAAAGAAAAAGAAAAAGAAAAAGAAAAAGAAAAAGAAAAAGAAAAAGAAAAAGAAAAAGAAAAAGAAAAAAAAAAGAAAAAGAAAAAGGGGAAAAAAATAGATAAGAAAAAGAAAAAAGAAAAGGAAAAGAAAAAAAGAAAGAAAAAAAGGGAAAAAAAAATCTGTATCAGATTCCTTCCAGCTGTTAAAATTAATGCTATAATATTTCTGTAATATAAAACAGTACCTATACAAAATTAAGGGTATGTTTCCATTATTTATGAAATGGGTGGTGTTTTCCCCTTTCAGATCTGTCTTCTGCTTATTTTCAAGGATTATCTCTTTTGTATGTCTAACAATTTATTTCTATAGCAGACTGTTTTACACAAGATCTGCTACTTCTGAATGCGTATTTATGAAAAAAAAAAAAAAGCAATCTATCAAGGACATTCATTTTAGAACTGTAAATTAAATTGTGAATGAAGTATAAGTACTGACAAGACAACTGTAGAGGACTTTCAGAGATCATTTTAATGTAATTAAAGAAAAAAAAAAATCCGAAAAGCTGAGATATTTGCAAAATCTTTATCCTCCCATAAATTTAAGTCTATCAGTTTTGCATGCAAAGTATCCCATTCTAGATATCACAGTGATGTTTTTTTTTTGTTTGTTTGTTTTTACTGGACATTTCATTCAATATTTTGAAGTTCTGTTATTCAAGGAAGTGTTCTAGAAAACGCCTTTCTTGTTAGCAGTGACAGAGACTACTTTAGATTTGACACCTGACTTGTTCCATTTAAAACAAAGGGTCACTTGGGTTTATTTGTGAGAAGTCATTCTTAAATTCAAAATGATATGTTGCTGTGTTATTACATCATTTCCTGAACCAGTAGTATTCTTGAACATTTAAATTTTTGATTCATTACGCCATATCAATTCTTTGTTATGTATTTATGAAATATTACCGGAGAGTAAAAAATTATCACCATGGTAACTGCAAACATAGCTGGCTTGCAAAGCACGTTGAATATTTCTGGTTTTCTAATCCACTATTTCTAATCCACAGTAAGAAAATTTGCTTATTCGGAATGCCAGATCAAATTGGTAGAGTTTAGTACACTTTTAATATATATAAGCTTCAGTTGATTATTTAATCTTGCCATTCAAAAAGAAAAAAAAATACATTAAATGTTGTGGAAACTCAATGCATTTAAAGATCAGTTTCTTAAGGTATTATATTTATTCTGTTTTAGAAATCACACCAAGAATAGCTTTTCAACTCTCCTTTTCAGAAGGAGAAAGGAGAGGAGAGGAGAGGAGAGGAGAGGAGAGGAGAGGAGAGGAGAGGAGAGGAGAGGAGAGGAGAGGAGAGGAGAGGAGAGGAGAGGAGAGGAGAGGAGAGGAGAGGAGAGGAGAGGAGAGGAGAGGAGAGGAGAGGAGAGGAGAGGAGAGGAGAGGAGAGGAGAGGAGAGGAGAGGAGAGGAGAGGAGAGGAGAGGAGAGGAGAGGAGAGGAGAGGGAAACAAAAAATCTCAAACAGTTGTCTATATTTTGTTGCTCTTTTTATAACCATAGAGAAAGAAATATGCAAGAAGGTAACCTGCATTCTTTCTTGTTCAAGCATTCAAATATGATTTAACCATACTTACTCCCTATGGCTCCACATGATTTCAGATGGTCTTTTGAGAAATATTTTGCACAGAAAATGCAAATTTGTTGCCTTTGTGTTGAACAAAGTTTTTCTGAATATTAATGAGCAGATTAGGGATGGAAGGGTGAAGGTCTATGGAGTTCTCTATAGTTACTGAAGCAATCCAAACAAGGCTGTAACATGAAGGGAAAGGAGTATTGCTTTTCAGTGTTCAGTAGGGATAGTCCAGAAGATGGTCCAGTAGGGAGGTTCAAGAAGATGATCAGAGTGCTGGAGAACGTCTCCTATGAAAAAAGACTGAGTAAACTGGGGATGTGCAACCTGAAGAAGGCTCCAGGGAGAGATGCAGTTTTTCAGTACTTAAAAGGGGGTTATACAAAAGATGAAGGGTGAGTTTTTACTCAGGCATATAATGATAGGACTAGGGGGAAAGGTTTGAAAAAAAAAAAAAAAAAATTTAGATTCGATGTTAGTTAAGTACTTCACTCAGAGGGTGGTGAGGCACTGGCATAGGTTGACCAGAGAACCTGTGGATGCCCCATACCTGGAGTTGTTCAAGGTTAGGTTAGATGGGGTTTTGGGCAACCTGATCTAGTGGGTGACATTCCTGCCCATGGCAGGGGCATTGGAAATAGGTGATCTTTGGGGTCCCTTCCAACCCAATCTTCTATCATTCTATGATGACTTTGACTTTTTACTGAAGTAACAAAAACATGAGAAAACATTAGTTTTTGTTTGTTTGTTTGTTTTCGTTTTTGTTTTTGTTTTTTTTTTGGGGGGGTGTGGTCGTTTGATTGGTTTGTTGGTTTGGGCTGGTTTCATGTTTCTGTGATATTGTTTAAAATAAATATAAGAACTTGTTGAAAGAGCCTATTCTTTTGAATAAATATCAGTAAGATAGGAAAATGTAACATGTTGATAAAGAGATTACACTAATTTATGTACGAAGTTTGGAGGACCAAAAAAAAATCCTGACAATTAACAGAGCAGATAGGGAAATTTTCAAACCTGTGAAAGAATCAAAGGCTCTAAATTTCAAGGAAGTTAAATGTAGAGCTTTCTCCACAGCATGAAAGCAAGTCCATTTTGAAAAATTCTAAATGTTACACTGCTGATGCTCCACTCAGCAAGGTACTTGGAGTACATCCAGAAACGGAATCATTGCTCTGGGCTGTTGTAGCTGCTGTTTTCTGCTTTTGTTCATTGGCACTTGACACTCACTGCTTTGAGTCTTTTGTACACTGCCAGAAGAAATGCTTTCTAACTGCACTGACTGAACATGCTTTGGAGGACTGGAAAGTTGCTTATGGAGTCACATATAGCCTACCTTTCTAATTTCCATATGGATCATGCAAACATTTTTTTGAGGGTTCAAGCTATCTTTCCACAATATATACAATATAAAATACATAATGTAAAATATATCATGTATCACATATCATGTATAATAATGTGATGTGTAATATGCAATATATTATAGAATCTATATTTAAAAATATTCCTTTTAATTCCCCTTCATGAGACATCATGAAGCTCCATGAATGTTTCCTCTAAACTGTTTGCATCCTTCCTTTCCATCTGAAATTAAGAGCATGCTGAAAGCAGGTGGACATGAAAGACAGCCCTAATATTTTATTTTGTATTTTGCATTTCCTTTGTAAGCAAATCACACCAGCTTAGGCAGTCTACTAATAAGCACATTTCAGTAAGCCCAAGTGCTGAAAAAGTAGCTCAAGTTCAGGTTACACAAATAATTTCTGAACTGAATCTTTTACTCTGCTGATGCTTTTAGAGATTCTCCCACAGATGTTGAAGAGGCAGATAATAGATAAGGAGAATTGGTCTATCAGTAAGTAAGAATCTGGTGAATGTAAAGAAGTGATTTTTTGTTTGATTGTTTGTTTTGTTTGTTTGTTTGTTTGTTTTGGGGGTGTTGTTTTTGTTTGTTTGTTAGTTTGTCTGTTTTAGTTATTGTCAAGTGCAGGGTTGCCTGGAATTGGCTTCTGTTTCTGAGAGTTAAATACAGCCTCTCTGATTACAGGGAAGTTTCTATGATTGATTACACAGCCTGTGAAGATGAATGAACTCCCATGAGCTATGTAGCTGCACAGGAAGATTTGACCCAGAAACCACCTCCTTTTCAAGGGTCTTATAAAATCTAAGACATATGTTTTAAACACTCAAAGACATTAAGATGAGAGGTGCTATATAAATACAGAGTATTGCTATACTAATTGATTTTGTAAACCAGCAAAATACCTTACTTGGAAAAGGATTAAGAGAGAGATTTTTAATTTTATCTGGAGATAAAATTTAAAGGCTGTTTGCATTCAATAATTTTTAATTAATTAATTAATTAATTAATTAATTTGTAACTATGTGGACAGTAGTTGTAATTTTTTCTTTTTTAAATACTGAGTACAATGCAATAAGGAAGTTTTATCAAAAGGAACTGCTCAGTAACTATGAGTCATGCAATTAAGGCATTTGTCTGAAATCTTTATGCATTAGTGAAGATCTAAAAGACGTAAAGCAGCAGGGATCAGAGAGATGTATAGTATAGTCTTTTGTTACTGCAGCTTCAGATAAAAATGACGTTCATTGTTAGGATAAGCTAATTTATGCTTTTAAGGTTTTCATTACTAATGACTGTAGTATAGGGTCAAAATATACACAAATCAAAAAAAAAAAAAAGAAAAAAGAAAGAAACTTCATTTACATTTTATATAAACAGTGATTCTACTAATATACTACTCCACTGGTATTTTATATTTTGAAACAGAAGTTTTAAATGGCCCATATATTTGCCAGTCGTTACTGACATTTTAATTCTGTGTGAATTTTTATATATGGTTCACAGCAGTGTAAAAAAATATTCTGCAGCTGCTACTATTGCATGTCCATGAACAAATAGTTGTCCTATAACTCCAAGCAGCAACTGACGGTCAAAGACAAGGATTCAGTAATTCAGTGGTTCCGACATTCATCTGAAAGTATAAATACTTCTTATGGATTATATTAAGAAGATCGCTTGTGAGGAATAAATCAATCTCATCTAACACAGAAAAGCTGTTTTTACTATGACACTACCCTTTTCTCCCACCTTTGCTATATGAACATCTTAGGCATGAGGCAGACAGCTATGAGGGTGGTATCTGTAAGATCAGGATCAAATCTCTTTGAGGTACTGTGAGCAGTGAATTTCAAGTGATGTGTGGTTTTCATAGCCTTGAATATGGTGGAATAGTAACATCAGAGAATTTCCAACTTTTCTTTCCTACTTATTTGTAAGCCATAATTAATTCTGCAATAGCCACAAACTATGACTAGAAAGCTGGAAAGTCACTTAGCCTAAGGAGATGTTCTAACATTGTGCCTGGAAACCTGAAAAATACCTTTTAAAAAAGGTATGTAGAGTTCCAATGTCCTCAGAATGCAGGGTTCTTCCTTTTCTTTATACTACATTCCTTATTTAGTGTATGTGTTTGCAATGACCGTGGTAGATTAGAACACAGTTTATTCATAGACAACTATGTTCTGAAGCACTAGGAAGAATTAGAAGTAGTAAAAGTGTTTTGTCACTAAACTTGACAGATATAAACATGAATATGGGGACTGGTATCAAAAAGGTTAAACTGTAGTGATTTTTCAAATAAATCATTCTTTTTAAAAACAATCAGACAAGCAATAAAACTAAATAGTACTTTTGTGGCAGTCTTGATACTAACAGCTATATAAATGTATATATATATTATATATATATCATTCTTTCTCTATGATGCATACCTTAATAAGAGTATTTCTCCACAAATACTAGACTTCTGCATCTCATCATCTTCTCTTTAGAAGTTGTAAAGTACAGCAGATAACATTGCAAGCAGCAGAAATTGTCGCTTGCCTTTTCTTATTCTTCAGATTGATTTAAGCCATTTTAGAGATTTGTAGAGATTACACTGAGGTACACAGATGTTTACATTCAAAGTGTATTGACATCCATATCTTCTCTCATTGTGTAAGAAAACTATATGTGCAGGAGAGTAGTTATAAGAGAATTTTGGATTTAGGGCCATTTTTAGGGCTTTCTCCGCTTGGGTTGGGACACTCCCAAGCAGAAATAAAGTCTGGGGGGAGGATGGATTGAAAGCAGCCCTGATGAGAAGGACTTGGGGGTGTTGGTTGATGAGAAGCTCAAGGTGAGCAGGCAACATGCACTTGCATCCCAGAAAGGTAATTGTATACCAGGCTGCAACAAAAGAAGCATGACCAGCAGGTCAAGGGAAGTGATTCTCCCTCTCTAGTCTGCTTTTGTGAGACCCCAGTTGGAGTACTGTGTACAAATCTGGAACCCCCAACAGAAGAAATACATGGATCTATTCAGCAAGATCCAAGGAGGGTCACCAGGATGGTCAGAGGGCTGTCATTATCCTATGGTAACAGTCTGAGAAAATTGGTGTTGTTCAGACTGAAGAAAATACTTTTTTTTCTCTGGGGAAACTACCTCCCAGTAGTTAAAGGAGCCCTACAAAAGAAGATAAGGGAAGATCAGGAAATGTAGGGATAGGACAAGGAATAACGGCTTTGAAGTGAAGAAAGTTAGATTTAGATTAGATATTAGGAAGAAAGTCCTATGAGGGTGGTGAGGCACTGGAACAGGTTTTCCAGAGAAGTTGTAGTTGCCCCTTCCCTGGAAGTGTTCAAGGCCAGGTTGGATGGGGCTTTTTGGACAACCTGGTTTAGTGGAAGTGTCCCTGCCTATGGCAGGAAGGTTGGAATTAGATGATTTTTTTCTGGTGGATGAAAGGCTTGAAATGAGCCAGCAGCGCACACCTGAAACACAGAAGGTCAACTATATCCTGGACTGCATCAACACAGACATCACCAGCAGGTCGAGGGAGGTGATTGTCCCCCTCTGCTCTGCAATGTGGCCTCACCTGGAGTACTGTTTGAGGCCAGGCTGGATGGGACCTTGACCAACCTGATCTGGGGGGTTGAATCCCTGCCTATGGCAGAGGGGTGGAGTTAGTTGATCTTTAAGGTCTCTTCCAACTTAAACCATTCTATGATTGTATGTTCAGATTGAACCCATTGTCTTTCCATTTGTGCCTATTGCCTCTTGTCCTGTCACAGGTGTCTAGCTCCGTCCTCTTTACATCCTCCTTTCAGATATCTCATTGATAAGATCCTCTCAGAGTCCTCTCTTTTCTAGGTTGAACAGTCCCAGCTATTTCCGCATCTTCCCATAAAACAGATTCTCCAGTCCCTTAATCATCTTGGCGGGGTTGAACTAGATGATCTTGAAGATCCCTTCCAACCTGAGCCACTCTATGATCTTTGTTGTCATGCATTGCACTTTCTCCAGTATTTCCATTTCTCTGTTGTACTGGGGAGCCCAGAGCTGGACAAAGTTCTCCAGGTATGGCCTCACCAGGAAAGGATCACCTTTTTTGACCTGCTGGTGATTCTTTGCCTAACACTGACAAAAATAGTGTTAGCCTTCTTAGCAATTGGGACAAATTGATGACTCATGTTCACTTCAGTGTTTACTAGGACTCCCAGATTCTTTTCTGCAAAGTTGCTTATCAGAGTGTACTGGTATCTGGTGTTGTTCCTGTCCAAGTGCAGTATTTTGCAGTTCTCCTTGCTGAACTGCACTGCTTATTGTTTTCCCTCAAACAGACATCTATTTGTATGATCCCCTAGCAAAAATGCAATTTTAAATTTTATTCTCAACAAATGACTGAATTGAACAAGCACTAGTTGATATTTTCTCAGCAGCAACTACTGCTGGAGTTTTGGAATAGTCTGAACACAGCACTGGGAATTAAAAGCTATTATGTACTTTGCTTAGCAGCTTCCTCGTGTTAACATGTTTCCTTAGTTCCCTTGCTATCTCTCTACTCAATTGTAATTTTTAGTGTAAGAAAACAGTAAGCAGTCTAAGGTTTTGTGGTTTTTGTTTACTGGTTGGTTTGGTTTGGTTTTGGTTTGTTTGTTTGGTTGTTTTTTGTTTTGTTTTGTTTTGCTTTGTTTGTTTGTTTGCTTTGTTTTTTAAAATGAGGGATACTTCAAGGGAAAAAATCCTTATAAGGATTTGTGGTAGAAATTCCTGTTTAATGAACTAGGATATAATCAGTCGGGTTAGTTCCATGTTCTGTCATGGATTTCATCATCATACATTACACAGAGGTAACTGTCTTAGCCTGTTCTTCATTTCCTCCAGTGTAAGGATAAAAAGAATTATAATTTCTTACTTTTTTTTTTCCTCCTTATTCAATAAATCGTTAAGACTCCAGAAGGCTTTACTACTTTACCCCTTTAAAATACTCTGTGCTATTCTAGATTCTCCAGTTATTCAAAGTTTCATCTTCTGCCTGTTAACATGATACTGCTGTGCTGCGCCAATCTTGTTGAAACCAAACAGTGCTGGATAAGGAAGTTTAATCTTGTATTGCTCCACCAAAAATGCAAAAATGCACTACAAGGTCTTCAGGACTTGCTTAATTCCACTGAAAATTCCTTCTGAAAAGGATAAACTGCATAATTTTATGTCCTGATTCTGCCAATAGCTCATTGTACAACTGTCTAGAACAGAAATTATAAACTACTCAGGTATACATTCCAATAAAAATAGCAGAAACAGTGGCTATACTATTTAACACCATTAATTTCATTTCACAATTACTTAATAGACCACATTTTCCTGTAGCAACTCTTAACCTGCACAGAGTGAATAATATAAATTATAAAGTTTAAATATGCATTTATCAATTAACCCAATATCTTGTGTTGTTCATATAAACTTAGTATATATTTATTTAAATCAAAAACTTAATGGTTTAAGTAAAATGTGTTTCCATTCTGCAAATGCATATGTGACTCAGTCACTGACCTCCTAATTCTTTCCTTTATTAACATTCTTGCTACTGCCTTAGCAAAACTCCCTGTACACAACCAGCCTGAATTTAATGAATTATTTTTTCTTAAATGCATAGTAGGTATTCTATAATCCCAAACATTGACATGAACTGTGGAATAAAAAGAAATAAATGATGATAGCCAAATATTAAAGTAGTCTGTAGGAAATACCATAACCCCAAATAAAAGAGTTACTTTGTTTTTACATTTTCCTTTTCTGAATGCAACTCAAAGACCATGACCAGAGGCAAGTTTTTGCCTTTTTCTTTTTAATAGTTGATTTTAGAATTCCAAATAGGATATCATGAAATAAGACTGCTAAGCCAATGATTCAGAAGTTTCTTGTTTGTGTATTTGTTTTCTAAGGTAGGATAAGTGTCAGCTCTCTCAACCTCTCATTCATTCTCGATGACCATATCATCAAGACAGAAAGATTAGGTCTGAACTTGACAAGAAAACGGCATGAGAATGTTTGTAAGCATTTCTGGCAGTCTGCAAAGTAGGGACCAAGTATTTTTAGAATATATAGAAGGAATAGTGGCCAGTGAAACATGAGTTTTGCCTTGAGTTAGAATCATAAAATCATAGAATCATAGAATGGTTTGGGTTGGAAGGAACTTTAAATGTCACCTGTTTACAACCCTGCAGGTGAGCAGTGGCCGGGACACCTTCCACTAGACCAGGTTGCTCAAAACCCCATGCAACCTGGCCCTGAACACTTCTAGGGATGGTGTTATCCGTTGGTTTGTTCCTGGTATGCCCCACCATTACTTCTCTGGGCAACTTGTTCCTCACTACATTTTACTGGCTGTTCTAAATACACCTATAAGCAAAGTCTAATACTTTTATTATTATTATTGTTATTATTATTATTATTATTATACTGGCAAATATAGTCATTAAGAAAGAACAAGGTAGATTGGGAAAGATGCTAAATGAAAGACTAGAAACTTCATTTTATACAAAGAACATGTATGTAGGAATATGGACTAAATTGTTAAAGCACTTTGTAAAAAATATACCAATGGTGCTCATCTTCTTTTCTCTCCATAACTCCTAAAACGAAGGTTTTAAAACAAAGAAGCATGATTTGGTCACTGCAATAACACTGTCAAACCTTGGAATCCTAAGTTTGTGTCTCTGTATAAATAAATGCAGAAAGTGAGCTCCAAAGTTCTATGCCCTGTTTATTCATTGTAAAGGTAACCCCCTCCTCCAACCCCAGACTGTTGACTGGAAATCTGACAGTATTAGCTGATCAGAATGCACATCTTGTCATGCAAATTCTCTTACTGATGGAGTGGTACTGATCATATATGTATATATGCAACCTAATACAATCCGTGGTTAGGAATTACATTGTTGTTGTCTGATTTCTGGTAGAATTATGGACAGATTTTGCAGAAAAGCTATGTCAGTGAAGTGACCTGAAGAAGGTTAATGCCAGCCTGAGGAGGAACCACATATATGTAAATCCTGGGAAAATTTTATAGAATCCATCAAATTTTATAGAACCCTCAAAATCTATCCAGACAGATTTCTGAAAAGAAGAGATGTACTTGGAAAGCCTTGAAGTACAACAGTTGCAGTCGAGAATGACATTTTTATATTTGCAATATGTTATCTCAATTCTATAGATATTGTAGAAAGGAATAGCACTTTTATGTGCTTTTTGCTTTTTTTTTTTTTTTTTTTTTAAGTTCGATAATATATGACAGCATGGATACCAAAACTTTTTGTGCAAATATATCATGATGGACTTAATAAGCCCAGAGGCAGAATTTGACATATATATTTGACAAAAAAAAAATAAATAGAAACCCTGTTTATTTACTGTTTTGGTAAAAGGAGGAAAGAAGAAAAAGAAGAAATAGCCAAGTTTCTTGTTATACCATGCTTTTGTGTCAATGTAAATACGAGTATATTTGCTGCTCATAGAGCTGATTCATTTTGCATAGGTAATTATACTATTATACATATTATAAATATATAAGTAATAATTTTACAATTAATAATTAATAAATAGTTAATAGATGATGATAATGATAATAATAATAATAATAGTTAATTGCAACAAAGTCTTGACCCTCAACCTCCCACATGACAAATAATTACTGGGATTCAAGATCTCCTCAGGACCAGCAAAAATTTGATTATTTAAACAAAATGAAACATATTCAAGTTTTGAGAATGAGAAAGCATCTTGTTTTATATAGCACACCTGTGATAGCTCATATTGCTGGAGGGAAAAAAAAAAAAAAAAAAAAAGATTTTACGTTACATTGATACTTTTAAAAGTTCAGACTAAATCAACTTTTAAAGGATGTCTTTAAGGTTATGGATCATTTTAACAGTTCTGAGCAGAATCTTCAATTAGTATGGGAGTATAAATTCACCTCTCCCTTCTGGTTTGGAATTTGTTATGAAATTTCCACACAGCCTTACTGTTACCAAATTACAGGAGACAGAAACAATGATAATAAGTAAATAATAATAATAATAATAATAATAATAATAAAATAAAATAAAATAAAAACACAGAAAGAAACAAAATCAATGACAACAAAATGGACTTTTCTTCAACCTTCAGGTTTGCAAATAGGGATAAATTGTTAATTTGGGCCTATACTGCTGGTCAGCTAAGAGTTATATTTTGGACAAACAGTTTGAAAATGGCTAAAGTTGTTACCAAGGATAGGGTGAGTCAGAGTCTGTTTCTAAGATGACTTAAGGTATTGGTGTTAAAAATGTTAGATATTTAATTTATTCTGGGAGATCAAACCTGTTCAGCAAGTGTCTATTAAAATTGCTGCTTTCTGTCTCACTGCCAGTTCTCTTTTCAGGTTGCTGATGCTGGGTGCATGAAGAAATTAAAATAAAATAAAATAAAATAAAATAAAATAAAATAAAATAAAATAAAATAAAATAAAATAAAATAAAATAAAATAAAATAAAATATTAAAGGCTTATTTTGAGTTTGAAGGTATTTTTTTTTTTTTTTTTCCACTGGTCTTTCCTTTCTCAATACACCTTCAGTCCCCTTCAGTCCCCTTGCAATATTCTCCTGTTTTCTCTTGTTTTACTTTATAAATATACATATGGTCACTTAGCTAGGTCATGTGATACCCATGCTACTTGAAGGCTCACTATGATCTCATTTTCTGGGATTGCATTTGTTCTCTCATATTATTTCATCCATTT
The DNA here is from genome assembly GCF_963932015.1 of Anas acuta. NCBI lineage: Eukaryota > Metazoa > Chordata > Aves > Anseriformes > Anatidae > Anas > Anas acuta. The sequence goes on from NC_088980.1 coordinate 142,536,708, forward strand.
TATCTTTCAGTTATATTTCAAGGTATAAAACAGGCCTTTTATTCCTGTTTATGAAGTGCATTGTCCAATTTCAGTTGCTTAAAAAACAAATAGTCTTGAAAATGTAATACAGAAAATAAACATGGAAAATAAATGTGGATCTGCTTTTGATATAATTCCATTAAAAATAAGGAATGCACACTTCTCACTGTTTTTGCCCTTGATTTGGTACTGTTTAAAGCAAATTTTCTGGAAACCCCTTGTAGTACAAGATGCTCTGGATAGATTAAAAAAGGAAAACAAAATAAAAAATTACAGAATCTCTCTGATAGAAAATTAAATATAAGATTTTCCTGCTTGAAAGTCCTTTCTGTTCTGCTCTCCTGCACATTGCACACTGGCAAGTGAGTAGGTTCAATACATCTCAAATGTATGTATGACTTTCGTGCTTATCACTTGTCATGAAACAGCACTGCAGCAGGCTTCTGTCTGCATCACCAGAGCTTATGAATTTCTGAAGTATTTCACAACACCATAAAGTTACTCTTTTTTATTATTATTATTATTATTTATTTTTTACCCCCAGAAATTTTAAAATACCTCTGCCCTTGCCCCTTTTCTTTTTTCTTTTCCCTGTGTGTTTTTTTCTTTTTCCTGTGTGTATTGCACTTCTGGTTTTATAAACAGGAAACTTCCTAATAATCCTAATACTTCTATAAAAGGTACATTCTGTGTTATGGACTTGACACTCAACATACATCAGGCATAAGGTACGAGTAAGAAAGAAGATCTAAAAGAAAGTCTGACCAGGAAAGTGTTATAGAATTACAGGTTTTATTTTACAAAGATGCACCATAGCCTTCCTATGAGATAAGCATGGGGTGTTAGACCATGGGTAAAGGATGGAATTAAATATATTGTGACTCACAAACAGGTGATCTTGATGACTTGGCAGTAAGTAACCCTTGTTCCAACTTTAATTCTGAAACCATAATAGCTTTCTAAGTATCAAATGTCTTCACTGGAGATGCGTAGCTCATTTGTCAGGCCATTCTTGATATGGCAAAAACCTGAAATCCTGGCTACTTTCAACATGTTTTTACCAAGGCTTTTAACTTCAAAGTAAACAGGCTATAAAAATTCAGAAGAATCAAAAAAAAAAAAAAAAAAAAAAAAAAAAAAAGATAAGTTTTTAGAGCTTCTCTCTCCAAGCAAGAAATTCTGCAGGGTTTCCAATCCAAAAATAAATAAATAAATTAATTAATTAATATCTTGTTTCATCAACTACTTCAAAAATATAGCTATCAAAAGGCCAAGGTTGATGTTTAGAAAACTTCAGAAGAAAAGAAAAGGAAGGAAAAAAGAAAAAAAGAAGAAAAAAAAAGACTATAGAAAAAAAAATGACTATATAAGTTATATTAAAAAAAAAAAAAAAAAAAAAAAAAACACTACTTTTACCAGAAGTTTTTCAAATAGCTTTCTGAAAAATTTGAAATGAATGGGTCACCTAAATGTCTAAGTTAAATTCTTCCTGTATCTTGGAATTTTCATGATGGGTGGATGTGGATAATAGGTAAATATTAACAGAAACAAGCAAGTTCTTAAAACTCACATTGTTCTAGTTCTGAACAAATGAAAGATGATTTAAGATGTTCTCTTTGAATCCACAATGTTTTTTCAGGACTAAAATAGAACTTCCCAGAGGAAGCAATTAGGATTATTCAGATAAATGACTGGAAGGTGCAAAAAGTCTGTGAAAACACAAGAGGTTTAGGAATTTGGTGTTTAGTTTCATAGTGCTTGTGCTTTGAGGACAGATAGTTTAAAAAAAAATGAATGACATAGATGTATGAAATAAACAGAAATTTCTGTAAATGGACAATGTCAGTGTGAGACAGTTGGGTCAGAGCTAGAGATTTAACAGTTGTCATTCTTTAGGAGCTGTTTTGGGAACCAGTCAGTCTTCTTACTGATCTAGAGCAGAGAACTGCAGCAATCTGTATGTATGATACAGAGATTTAGATAATGTAAACATCTTATGAAATGCTGTTTCCATTTTCAAAAATAATGATGCATTACAGGAACCATTTGTATTATTTCTCTTGCAATAGACTCATTCTTATAAAGATTTAACAAGCTTCACTGTAGATATTCAAATCTTCAAATTTATGAAAGAATTAGCACTAAACAGTGTGAACTGAAATCAGACAAAAAGTAAACCCTAGAGCTCTATCTCAATTGCAGTTTCTTTTTTTTCAAATCTGTTTACAGCTGCAATTTATTTATTTTTATTTTTATTTTTATTTTTATTTTTATTTATTTTCATTTTTATTTTTATTTTTATTTTTATTTATTTTTATTTTTATTTTATTTTTTAAATTATTTTTAGGACGCCAGAGCTCTCAACCCTAGAACATCCAGTTTATTAGATGCAAGAAGTGCTTAATTCTAATATGAGAAATCTAATGTAAAGTATCATATGATGATGCTTTTGAGGATTCCTCATTAAGTATCCTGTTCTGATCCTCCCAAATTCAATAATTTTTCTTAATTTATATACCACGCAGCTAATGTATAAAATGCTAAATGCTGAACTCTCTTTTATATCATATTAAGGTATAAATAGATTGAGAAAAATAGTCTCAGATACAAAACATTTTGTTAACTTTAATTCTATAACACATAACTAAACTATGATTAAATATTGTACAATGAATGAGGCTCTGATGATGCCCACAACTTTCTAGTTCATTCAAAATGTTTTTTTTTAATGGAGTTTTGTGTTTATTTTGAAATATGTTGAAAGAGTTACCTAATAGGTAGAGGAGATAAATAGTAGAGAACTGTAATTTGTATCTATCCTTTGATTTTCCCATGCTACCATACATAAATGTATATATAAAATTGATCTTCTCTGATTCCGTTCTAAATGAAACTGTCATGTTATAATGATATTTTATAAATGACTCAGATATTAAAATATGTATAACATATTCCTTGCAATATTTTAATGCACACGTACAATATCTTAGTATTATTAATTGAAGACTATGCCAGTCTCTTTTCTATTTAGTTTATGTTGATTTATGCTAATTATCTTATCCCGAAATTTACAGAAAAATGCTGTTTAAGAATAGAATCATAAAGTCATTAAGGTTGGAAAAGACCTCCAAGATCATCTGGCCTACCACAAATATCACCCATTAAACCATGTCCCTAAGCACCATCTCCAAGCTTTGCTTAAACACTGCCAGAATGGTGACTCCACCACCTCCATGAGGTGGTAGTTAGGCAGTGGAATGGGTTGCCCAGGGAGGTTGTGGCATTGCCATCCCTGGGGGTGTTCAAAGAAAGGTTGGACCTGGCAGTTAGGGACATGGTTTAGTGGGTGACACTGTAGTAGGGTAATGCTTGGACTGGATGATCTTGAAAGTCTCTTCCAACCTTAATGATTCTATGATTAGGTCTATGATTACATGTATGTCAGATAATTTCTAGTTGCTCTGGCCTAGGAGCTGCCCAGCCACTGGAGCCCATTGTAGTGTCCTGAAGAGTTGGTTCTCTGCCTAGGCTGAGAGACGTGTCTGTCACTTTCCTGTCTCTCTCACACATGCACTCACACAGCTGAGAAGAGACTGAAATCAGACTAGTTCTTTGTTCCTCCCTGATTCCCATTCCCTGCACTTTCCCTCATCAGCTGGCACAGTCCCACCACCACCACCCAGTATCCTGGACCCTCAGGTTTACATCCCTATCAACTGCAAAGTCTGTCTTATGTTCAGTTTCTCGATAGCCAATAAACAACTAAGACTGATGAGGTTTGTTTCTTGTCTTTGTCTCTGTTATGTTCATCTGACAAGTTGTGTCTCTATATTTTCTTTCTAGCTTCCCCCTTTTAATTATTATTCCATTTGACTAGGTCCTTGAACAGATAATATTACTTAAATAAGCATAACTACTTTCCACAAATCAATCAGCAAGACTAACTAAGTTCGGTTCTTGTTCCTGCCTTCCTTATCATTTGTTGGTAAGGTTTGTGTCTTTGTATTTTCATTTTCATGGTTCCCTCCTTTTCTTATTATTCCTCCTCCCCCCCCCCCCCCCCCCCCCTTTTTTTCCTTTGAAAAGGTCTTTGACTGGATACACTTAAAGGAACAGAAGCTTTCTCCTTCCACATAACCTTACAGTGTCCAACATATGCAGAGCATATTAGACACGGTGGAGCATCATTACTTTTTCTGACACAGATGTATTCAATGGGAGAATAGAATAAAATAATTCAATTCCATTTGGAAGGGACCTCCAAAGACCATCTAGTTCAACTGCCTGACTACTTCAGGGCAAATAAAAATTAAAACATATTGATTGTATTGTCCAAATGCTTCTTTAACAGACATGGGGCATCAGTGATGTCAGTAAGAAGCCTGGAAGAAGTCCTTTTTGTAGATAGGTGTAATATTGGCTAGTTTCCAGTCAGCAGGGACCTCTCCACATGATCTGTTGAGAGGCTAAACTGTTGAGAGGGGTCCTGCTATAATGTCCACTAATTTCTTCAGCACTGGGTTGAATCCCATCAAGTCCTGTGGATTTATGAAATATGAGCTGATTCAACTGTTCCCTTACAATTTCAGTGACCACAGATAGAAAGTCACTGCTCCCTTAGCCGTGCTCCTCTTACTCTGCTGTCCAGTCAGCTCAAAATGTGTCATTACTGTTGAATACTTAGGTAAAAAGGGCACTAAATGCCTCCACTTCTCCTCCTTCTTACTTGTTAGGTGACCATCTGCTCCAAGTATAAGTTCAATGTTTTACTTTCTCTTGTGGTTGACATACTTGAAGAAGTCTTTTCTGTTCCTTGACTCCACAGTGGCCAGCATCAACCCAAGCTGGGCTTGGGCTTTTCTTGTTTTCTCCCTGAAAATGAGTCTTTGTATCTGTATCTCTGTACTCTCCGTGTACCACAAAACCTTGCCTCCAGAGGTTATATATTTCCATTTTTTCTGCCTCACTTCCAGGAGGGGTTTCCTGTTGAACCAGGATGGTCTTCTGTACCCCTTGCTTGACTTGTGATATAGTAGGTTTGCCTGCTCCTGTACATTTAGAAGACTGTTCTTGAAAAGTAACCAGCTCTCATGGACTTGAAGTCCCGTGTGGCAATTCTATTCACCTTTTTTCTCATTACACCAAAAAATTTTGTACTCAACTATTTCATGATCAGTTTGGCCACGACAGCCACCTACCATCACCTCTTCCATGAGGCCTTCTCTATTCTTATAAAACAGATCTAGGAGGGTACCTTTTCTAGTTGGTTCACTAAGCTGTTGTTTTGTGACAGGAAATTGCCATCAACATGCTTTAGGAATTCCCTGGCCTTATTTATCATGGCAGTATATTCCCAGTTTGTGTCTTAGAAACTGAAGTCTACCATAAGGATGAGAACAACTAATCCCAAGAGTTACCCCAACTGCCCATAGAATAGCTTATCCATGCCATCATCTTGAGTGGGCTCTCAATAGTAGATGCCTGTGATGACATCTGCTTTGCTATCTCCTTAATCTTCTTCCAGAGGCCCTCTGTTTTGTCATCTCTAACAGCCAGGGCTGTGCAGTCTAATTTCCCTCTTATACACAGTGCAACAACTCCTCCTTGCCTGCCCTGCCTATCCCTCCTAATAGCTCTCCATCTCAGCATTCTAGTCATGAAACTCATTCCTTTAATACCAGTGATATAACTGATCTGGGAAAGCACCAATGCTTCTAGTTCATCCTATTTGTTCCTCATAATGTGTTCACTAGTATAGAAGGTTTTCAGAGGTGTTTCTGGATCTGCAGTGCTTCCTGGAACAGCATAGATGCTCCCATTAACCTTGCCACTCTCACATGGTGCCATCCCATCCTTTGACTTAACCTCAGTGTTCCTAAAGGTATACCTCTCCCCCAGAAATACTAGTTTAAAACCCTCAAACCATCTCAGTCAGTCAGTCAGTCTTAACAGATTACAGGCCAAAAAAATAAAAAAATAAAAAAATAAAATCCCTCATCAAGACAAAAGAAGCAACTGTGCACTTGAAGATCTAACAAGAGGCATGGGATGAATTAGTCTCAGGAAAAATAAATAAATAAATAAAAGAGAAAAAAAAAAGTCTGAGGGACTTCTGGATGTGCACCAAAGAAATTTCTTGAAACACTGTTTGAAATATGCATAGTACATGCTTTAGGTATTCAGGGCCTGAAAGAAGCTAAGCAATGATTAAGAATTCTGCGTTTTGGGTTTCAAAACTCTAAAACGTCTAGTCCTTAATGTGGTGTTATTTGACAGTGCTTTCTTCTGGAAAGTGTATAAAAATATCAGAATAATTTTGATACACAGATTATTCATTACTTATGGTGTACATACAAGATAACTTTCCAGAGACATTGCCAATGCAAATGTTAATGTTTTCCATAACTATTATATTCACGTCTGATTCTGTTTGGTAATTCTGTCAATGGATCTCCTGTTATAATTAGTGTAGGGATAAATGTTCCAATTATTTGTCCCTAATCAGAACTTTGAAACAAATTGAGCCTTTTTCTTTATCTTCTGATGTTCTATCATGCTATGTATTTTTTCCAGTGATTGACACTCATCTGTGAACACTGATGCAAAGATACACAGCTTAATAATTAACAACCTTTGCTTTGGAGAGGCCTTTCCATTCTTGATAACAACAGAAGTAAAATGTGCTTGCATTGCTCTCAAGGAAACATGACAGAGCAGAAAAACAATTGGAATTCAGCAGAACATTCAGTTTTGTGCATGGAATAAGCTAGACAAGAAATAGAGGTACTGGAATTTATAACCTTTATATTAAAATATTTTCATTTCCTCATATTAAAACTTATCATAACATCAAACTTCCCCATTTTCTAAATGTATCACTAGTGGATGGTATATGAGTTTATCTGCAATAGAGTTGATAAATGTTCTAATTCTAATGAACTGAATTAACCCCAAAGTTCCTGGAATCACTTTTTTAAATACACAGTTTCTGTAGTTCCTTTTCTCTAATCACCTGATATTATTCCAGTATTATGTTGGATAAGCCAATAAGATATATCGGAGTAAGAAAATAAAATTTCAGGAGTGACAGATTTTGACATAAGGTCAGATTTTGTAAATGATAAAAATGTTTGATTGACTTTCTGTGCAGACCGTGCAGTGTTGTGTGACTACAAGTGGGGGGTAATAAAACATCATTCCTTTCTTCATGTATGGTGGTGTCTGATTCTCGCAAGCATTGTTAAAAAGTTATTAAATAAATATATTCAATTATTGATTTAAAATAGTGTAAGTTTTCAACCCAAAATATTATTAAAAAATGCAGTAATTGAGTAATTAAAGAGCTTAATTTGTTTCAGAACCTGTACTGGGCATTGAGCATAACAAAGTGGTATGCAGATGAAGAGGTGATAAAATCACATAAAGCAGCACAAATGTGGGTAATATTAATTAATATTCTTACAGAATAGTTTTCTATCCTCTGATGTTATGGTAGTACATTGCCAATGAACGTAATAGCATCATCAATAAGATAATTTATCTGAAGTCTGCATTTATTTAATAAATTAATCATTCACTTTATAAAAAAAAAAAAAAAAGAGAAAAGAGTGCTACAACATCAAAGAGAACTTGAGAAAAAAAATTAATTATATTAATACTAGTAACATTGATACTTTCTGACCTCCAAAATGAACCATTTTCTTTCAGGAAGCAGCTCTAATTTTTAAGGCAAAACCAGAAACCAACATTGAATAAATAAATGCCTATAATTTATCTCTGTTGAAATTATGTATATATATATATTTTGGGGGGAGGGGGTTTAACACTGACATAACCAAGATGTGCCTCATGAACTTGCTAAAATGTAAGAGCTGTACTGGTTTATGTGTCATGTGAAAAAGTTAGCACAGGGGCTGCAGGAATAGTTGAATCCTTGTTTTTTGAAGAAATAACTAAACAAGATATGCAGAGAGCAACATTACTATATTTCCCTACCCACTCAGCCCATCCCAATCATGTAATGAAGAAGCTGAATTTTTGTCTCTATTTGTGAATTCTATTTGCCATTCTCCCTTGTTTTGGGTACATGATACACGTTTAAGACACATAATGTGTCATAACCACAGTCTCATGAAAGACCTCATTATGTAAATCTTACAGTCCAGAGGGTTGCCTGCCTGGATGTATACATGACTGTGATTCTTGATAACATTTTATATAAATATATATATATATAAATTTTATTAAAAAAAAAAATATATGTATATATTATCAAGAATCACAGCCATGCATACATATATATAGAGATAAGCAACTATAATAACAATAACAGCATTATGTAGGATTATAACTTTTTAATTTCATTATTCAAGTCTTCTAATGGCAAAGAAGCACCTTATTCCTTCCACTGACTTTTTTGTTAAGAGAAAGATGGCTTGAAATGTGTGATTTTTATGATTATTCCTGTTTAATTTCCATATTTTACATAATCTAAAAATTACAACTATAAAGCTAATAAATCAACAATGTTACTGCAAGTAAGAAGAAATTTGAGCAGTCTTAAAAGAAGGTCATTTGATCAGACTACTTTTTTTCACTACCTTTTAAAAAATCACTTCCTGTCTGTCCAATAATAGTTTTTATCATTCCAGATAAAGCATATGTTAAAAATAGGAAAGATCATCTTGTAATGAGCAAACTACATTTTAGGCCCCTTTTACAGATGAGAAAAAAGGAAGCGGAAGCCTTAATTCAGTTTTGTAAAATTATCTTCAGGTTACCTTTAAACACATATGCTCCTCTAAAATCTGGTAAACAATAACGGTTTCAGCACTTCTGCTAATTTGTGGTAAAAATGTGTCACTAGACAGTGCTAGTCAGGAAATTAGATCATATTGATAAAATGATGTAAGAGGTCAAATTTCCTCAAAAATATATTAATGGGATTTTTTTTTTTTTGTGGGCGGGGGGTGGGGTAATTTTCCCTGGAGAAAAAAATATGCAAGGTTCAACAAAGAAATAATAGCATATTTTAGCTTTTCTAATAGCATATTCTAATAGCATAGAGAAGTGCTTTTTTTTTTTTTTTTTTTTTTTTTTTTCCCAAAGATTACATTCTGATTATGTACATATTACATTCTGAGAGGATTTATCATTATTTCCCATTATTTTCATTCCCATGAAATAGATATTTTTTTACCATTTCTGTCTAGGCTTATAAAGTATTTCTACATAAACAATTTAATTTTTTATAAAGGACATGTTTTTCTTCTGCAATCACTATATGACACCAAGACTTCACATGACACCTTCCTTGAACCCAAAGAAGTAGAGTTCTGGAAAGTTTCACATGGTGCATGGTGCAGGTGCCATGAGTTGAATACAGCTGCTAAGGAGTCTCTAAAATGACACAGAGAACACTTCCTGCAATGACTCAGCCACTCTCTGACTTTTGAATTGAAAAGAAAAATGTATGTAATCTGCTACAGCAAACAGGTAATGGGTGCTGGTGTGAACATGTAGCTGTTGATTTAAGTATTACAGAAAACACTTCAATTTGTGAAAGCTTTGCAGAAAAAAAAAAAAAAAAAAAAAAAAAAAAAAAAAAAAGATGGGTTTACTGCTTTGCTGTACAAATTTAGAGAAATTATTTTAACTAGTTCCCGTCTTTTTTTTTTTTTCTTTTTTTATGAAACTGTCAGTTTCTAATCTTTTAACTAGAAACATACCTGAGAAATCTATTAATAAATTTCAAAAATTTCTCATTAGAGAAACAGTAAGAACATTAATTAATTATCTGATCCAGAACAGAGAAATGCTGGCAATGTAAGCACTGTTACAAAGAATGCTAATTATGTTTACTTTTACTTACATAAACACCAGCATAAAACTGGAAGAGATTACTCCATACTAATACAGAGAATCTCCATGATATGTCAAGATTCTGTGAACATCTTTGAAACCAATACATCAATATTTACACAAAAATCAAAGGGAGAGGAGAAAGAAAAGTTTTTTCTTTAATCAGAATTTTCTCTGTATCTAAACTTTGTAGAGAACAATGAGGAAAGACTTAATAGTAATGAGGAAAGACTAAAAAGTAATAATTTGATTATTTTTTTCCAACGATCCTGTATTAATTGAAAAAATATACGTGTTTTTCCAGAATGTTGTTCTTTGAATAGCATAATAAAACAATGTATTTTTCCTCCTTAAATTTGAAGGAGTTTGATCCAAGCTAATATTACTGAAAACAAAATAGCAAAATAAAAAACACGAGGTGGAATTTTGTATGTCAGTTTTGCATGAAAATGTTGATTAGCCATTTCATGAACTGAGTTGTCTCAAGCAATATGTACACATTGTAATGAGAGATGATAAAGAAGAAGAATGGATGGCCTGAATTATTTTTACTGCAAAAATAAATTTCTAACAAGCAGCATCAATAAAACACAGATCAGTTTGATAAATGTCACACTAAACAGAAGACATTTTTCAAATGTAAATGTTAAGGTATAGTTGAAGCCAAGGTATTTATTTTTAAAGCAGAGGATATTAATGCTGTGATAATTTATAAGATATTTTATTCTGTCCCTTGAGATGACATAGAGTCTGACCTTGGTTAGTTTTTTTCTTTCTAAAGTCTGCCTCAGATTTAGTTAGCAATGCAATGCATTCATTTTTCAAGTCTCCCTTGTATCTATATTCATTAGATATTTTTTTGTTTAATTGAAAAGCTGACTAAGCCCAAATGTGTCTTTGTGTATTGGGCATTCAGCTATAAATTTTAGCTGAGGTTTCTCAACCTCAGCTTTCTGGGATACATCTGTGTTTTACTTAGCCTTTTGTCAAGTAACAAAGAAACAATTCTAGTTACAAAACTCTAGATCTACTCTCTAGCTTAAAACAATTTTTGTCACATCTATGCTAAAGCTGTTTTCTCACAATCTTCTGGTCTCTGTGGATGCTGGTTATAATGCTTTTGTGGAGTCAACATTGAGTTACGTTAAGATGAATAGAATTTAAGACTCAGGCTGACACCACCCATGACTGAATATGCACAGTACCACAAGAGTCCTATTCAATATAATCTCCACAGTCTAACTGGAGTCAGAGTCGCAGGAGATGTCAAGATATCTAAGAAACCTGATCTTTATACTCTGACCTAACTATAAAAGACTAGGCCAGCCTCTGGAGGTTTTTATTATAAACTGTGGAAGTTAAATCCTGGTAAAGGATTTTCATCAACCCCAAAACACGTTCTTCATTTTACTGAGACCATGTGTAGTGAGATTTGAGTTCATCCTAAGTACATATAGCATTGTAAGGTATTTCATATGTGAAATGCAATTATCTGAATCTTATGGATGGTGTGATGAGAGTTGCTATAGAAAAAGTATAGACATCTTGAGACATCATCAATACAACAAATACCTATGCATATCCCACTGTTTTGTTAATATGAAACTCAAGACCTTTTCTGGACCCTATTTCCCTATTTCTGGGTGTTACAGCATGAGGTCCAATAAGCTACAATTAAATTAATGCACATTTATACGTAATGATAAAATGTATGTACATAAAGATTTATACACATAATGTGCATGAAATATGCACATTAATACATAAAACTGAAGTAAACTATATTTTTTAAGAGTAGTTAAATTTCTGGAAGGATTTGCAGATAGCAAAAATAACATAGAATCATAGAATTGTAGAATATCCCAAGTTGGAAGGAACTCATAAGGATCACTGAGTCCAACTCCTGGCACAGCTCAGGTCTACCCAAAAATTCAGAATAAGTACAGTCCAAATGCTTCTTAAACTCCAACAGGCTTGGTGCCATTGCTACATCCCCGGGGAGCCTGTTCCAGTGTGCGGCAGCCCTCTCAGTGAAGAAAGTTTTTGTAATATCCAGTCTGAACCTCCCCTGTTGCAGCTTGACACCATTCCTGTGGTGTTATCACCGGTCACTAAAGAGAATAGATCGGTGCCTGCCCCTCCTCTCCCCCTCAGGAGGAAGCTGCAGACTGCAATGAGGTCTCGCCTCAGCCTCCTTTTTTTCCGGGCTGAATAGGCATAGTGACCTCAGCCACTCCTTGTATGTCTTCCCCTCTCTGCCCTTCATCATCTATGCAGCCCTCCTTTGGACACTCTCCAATAGCTTCACATCCTTTTTGTACTGTGGTGCCCAGAACTGCACACAGTACTTTGAGATGAGGCCACACTAGCGCAGAGTAGAGCAGGACAATCACCTCCCTTGACCAACTAGCGATGCCATGCTTGATGCACCCCAGGATATGGTTGGCCTTCCTGGCTGTCAGGACACACTGCTGGCTTATATTCAGCTTGCTATCAATCACAACCTCCAGATCCCTCTCTGTGGGGCTGCTCTCCACCATTTTGTCACCCAGTCTGTACATATAGACAGGGTTGCCCCATCCCAGGTGCAGCACCCAGCACTTGCTTTTGCTGAACTTCATGTGGTTGGTGATTACCCAGCTCTCCAATCTGTCCAGATCTCTCTGCAAGGCCTGCAAGGCCACCCTCAACAGAGTCCACAACTCCTCCCAGTTTAGTATCATCAGCAAATTTGCTCAAAACACCTTCTAGTCCTACATGCAAATCATTTATAAAAACATTGAAAAGGACTGAGCCTAAAATAGTGACCATCTATCTAGTGACCATCCATCAGCCTGATGCAGCCCCATTTACCACTGACCTTTGAGCCCTGCCCGTCAGCCAATTACTCACCCACTGTATGATGTTTTTGTTTAGCTGTATGCTGGACATTTTGTCCAGTAGGATCCTATGGGAAACATATTTGTTCCTGGCTAACTGACAGTTTCAGTTACATTTCACAAAAAGGGTTTTGAAGTTTGTGAAGTTTTGTGTCCTTCCATGGCAGTGGAAATAGTTTTGCAACAGTGTGAAGATGTTTTCAGATTCCAGAAAAGGAGGATCAGGTCTTGTAAGAAATACCTGATTAAAACTAATTAGTAGCCTGAATATATTTTGGATGTGTATCTTCATTCTGAAAAGTCTGTTTGAACTAAGTAACAGGAGACAAGTCTGTAATGAATGTATAACAAGTAACTATGGTACCCACCATAGCCACTCTTAAGTGTGGATATTCTTCAATATAGGTTGTACTCATAACATGCAAATTAATATTTATCAAAGATCATATGTGCACTATCTGAAGACAAGCTCACTTACATCCTTATTTTTTTTGTTTTTAAATGTTTTCTTTATAGAGAGTAAATGAATGACACTAAAATAACTCCTCTATTAGAAGTTAGTCCAGAAAGTATCAAAATTAATCTGTCATAGTGTAATAATCAGCATTGTTAAGTTCACAGTCTCTGTTTCTCTCTTCAGAAAAGTAAAGTTTCCCAGGGCACAAGGGGACTTTGACTATAATACTCATGAAAGATAAAGGGTAATGAACAACAGCAGTGTGATTGGATGTCCACAATAAAGTTTGGTTTTAATAAAATAAATCAGGCATATACTGTACTTCATATCAATTATGATTAATAAACATTTAATTATTGTAGGAATTCTGAACATAGCTTTAGCTCATCTACACTAACAATAATTTTAATGACAGTAGAATTGATTCTAATAAAGGTAGATCTGCATTTTACTTAAAAATACATATTGCTTCCTGCTTCCTGTTTTTAACTGGTTCTAGGGTTTGAACTTAAATGAGAAATTCTCTGGGGTAGGAAAAACGTTTTTTATTTTTTGTATATGTACTGCATAGTACAGCCTATTTGAGGCCATAAGAAATAGCACAATACAAATCAAGGAACTATATGTTTTTAAGCTCTGAAATTTATGTTTGTTTTCAAGGAAACTGTAGGACAATTTGTGAATTGGTTACAATTCTTCTGCGAACATTGTGCCAAAAGAGGCTTTTCATTAATGACAACATAAGCAAATTTAAATGTGCTTCTATTTCTGCCATCCATATAAAGTATCCAACAAAGCAAGAGTAATTCATTCACTTGTAGCAAATCTTATCTTCTTGATCTATGGTGATCTACAGTTTTTACTATAAATATGTGTACTTATTAACCTTACCAAAGATATGTTGATTTACTTTATTCTAAATTATATTATCATTTGAGGTTCTCTGCTTACAGGGAAATTCAGCCAGCACATATCTTGAGAAACACTGACATTCGTAGATTCATTGAGCTACTTCCAGATACTACTAAATTGTCAACTAATTCAGCTAATGGGGTCTCCAAGATCTATGAAGATAAGGTTTATGCCCTCAGTAATGTAATTTATATGAAAATTAGAGTACACTAGGGGAAATGAATTGACCTTTTAAGATAATATCAAGAAATCCAACTTCTGAAAAGCATTTAATCAAGCAAATTGTACTGCGAATAAAATATTTTTATTTCTGTTTAAGCAAAAGAAGCTGAAAACAAATGATTTTCTGCAATGATGGGGATTCCAGTGGTACTGCAGTGTGAAATTTCAAGGAAATCTAAATATATGAAATAGCTCATTTCAAAGAGTACAGTCTGATTAGTAAACATGCAATGTTTTATACAGTAGCATAAAGTGTGTTTCTTTGAATAACTGATAGCTGGATTATAGAAATCATCTGAAAAAAATAAAGTTATTACAATATTTTCCAGCTAGACATAATGAGACTACATTATTTTCCCCAGAGAAGAAACTTTTTATGGCAAGTTTCTGGAACTACTCGGTTTGCATGGGGTAGTAGAGGTGGGGAGATTTTTTTTTGGAGATTTTTTTTTTTTCCTTTCTTCCCTACAGAGCAGCAGATAGAAATTAACTTTCTAAAACTCTATGTATCTTTTTTTTTTTTTTTTTTTATCTTAATATATGTTCATATGAAAAGATGACTACTGATTTTTATTTATTTTTTTTGACAACAGGACTATATAGCTCAAATTGGGGTTAAATTTCTTTAGATTCTTCGTGGAGTTGGTAAGAATACCATGCTTGCTCCTCTTATTCTGCATCTGACTTCTGTGAAGGTCAATATGAAGACTAGTTCTCAAAATAATACCAGTACTAATGTACTAAGTGTTGCTTTTTTCTAACATAGTTTTGAATTGCTGCTACTATAGGGCACTTAGCACAAGATAAGGTAGCACAGAGTCATCCTATGTGATTTGTAAAATACGCAACCATTCTTCTGAATATTTATATTTGTTATGATGTTTCTTTGATACCCTCTGCTGTTTTGTTTTTACCATCAGAAAGAGCAAAAATACAAAATATGTAAAAATCAATTCTTTTTGAGACAAAGATATTTTACTCAGTGATTAAATTACATAGTACAGTAGAATGTCCAAAACCTTTACACATAATTACAGTGCATATAAATGAATAATATCCATTTATCAAAGAAAAAGAAAAAATAAAATAAAATTAATTTGATATTTAAAGTGTTGAAAGCCAGAATTAACACAAAAGATTATTTTAAACAATTTATAGAGTTCAGATTTAATTATGGCTAAACAGTTGTCTATCTTGGATGCAAACTTCTGAAGATCTAAAAGTTCTAAAACATTTTGCAAAAATATACAATATGCAGTGCGTGGGTTTTTTTTGTTTTGTTATGAAACATTTTTTACATATTTATTTATTAAAAAACAGATCTGCATTACAACTTGTACTGTTGCAATTTTTTATTTTTTTCCTTGCTTCATTGCTTCTTATTAAAGAGGTTTGGGATGGTGAATCACAATACATGTGTAAGAAAAGGCACTGAAAAAATGCTCTTGGAAGAAGCAACAATTTTATTTTATTTTTTTATCAATTTCTGTCATTTTTTTTTTCAGCAACTGCAGCCCCAAATTCAGCTTGCTTACAAGATAGCTGTGTTTGAAAGTGAACAGACCACCCACATATTGAAAAATACAAGGCCAAATTTTTCACTGCTATAGCTCATTACCCTCATTGGCTAATGGCCGAATTTGACATTTAAACACCAACATTTTATTTTAAGTGGTTTATTTTATCATTTCTCGGGTTCCTCTTCCTTTTGCCCAGAGCAAAAAAGTTCCTTGCTGAGGCAAACAAGCATTTTTATGAATGTGTACAGTTTTTTTCAATAGAAGAAACAAGAGAACCAACCTTTCAGACTGTCTCAAACCACACACTTCTGGTGTAATGGAAGGATTGCCTGCTAACACAAATCAGAAATGATAAGAGGTAACACTGAACAGTCATAGTAATTCTGCATGATCTTTTAAAAAAAAAAAAAAAATGGCCACAGCAAACCACTAGTAACTGCTAGAGTCTGAGGATTTTATCAAATTATCTATGAAAGTAACATCTCATGGTTTCCAAGTCTTACTGTTGAGAACTTTTAACTTAACACTATTGTCTGTGTCCTATGCTTTCTAGACATTTAATACAGGAGTGGGAAACACCAAGGACAGATATGGTTCTCGTTTGGACATCTCTTTACAGAAAGGTGTACATAACTTGAACTTTGATAGGCTCAAGAATGCAAAGATCTTGAATATGTTTAAAAGTCTTAAAAAATATATAATAGAAGTTTAAAAATGGAGTCCAAGTTACTATAACAATGGGGTACTCTGAAACTCCAGGACATGCCAGTGGTACCAGCACTAACACTAATAGGATTCTGTTTGTTTGTTGTCCTGATCTTCATCTATCACCTGTAATATCAGGCTGAACTGCTCTGTGTGAAGTTCTGAACTTCATTTATATACATTTATTTATTTTTACCATAGGTATTTTTTTTTCTTTACAATCTGAGCACACAGATCAGCTTCAAAATAATATTTTCAACAGTTTGTACTCAACTTGGTTGCTTAAATTTGTTGGTGACTAAAGCTCACTAAGATCTTTGTTTGCTTCAGAAACATGGAAAATAATTTTAAGGGGACAGCAGAACAGTTATTCACTGATCCAAAGACCAGCAGATTTCCATTAACATCAGAAAGCATTCAGAGCTCTTCATAGCAATTTCTTCTCTGACTGCTGAAGAATAAAATGGTAGTTTATACATTTTTTGAATGGAAGTTCTAAAACAGCATTAAGTGTTCTGATGAATAATGTACAACTACTTACACAGCTGCTGAGATCTTTCTCGGAATTATTTGTCTGTAAAATTTCTTGAGATGAGAGCCTGAACCCAGAATCTCATTATTTTTAGTATCAGCTTTGAACTTATACAGGCTATAAAACTATTGCAAGGAATGCTTATTGTGTTTTAAAATAGAGGCAAACTCCTTTGTATTTACTTTTTCTGTATGGTTATTATTACTTACAAACTGTCAAAAATATCTGTCCATCAATTATGTACATAATTATGCATCAATTCATTGTTTAGCTGCTAGTACCAGTGTTAAAGGGTTGTCACCTAGAAAGTCACAGAAATACAAATTGAGTTCCACTGCAGACTGTTTTTAACCATGACTACCTGCAATCTAATTCAATTGGTGCAAATGGAAGAGGGTGTGAAGGAAATGGAAAAGATTGTACAAAAAAAAAAAAGTCATTGAAACCATATTACTAGTGACTACCACAGTTCTAAAGTCAGTTTGCAAGACTAAGGTCCCCTGGTTTCCCTGATAAATCTTCATCTGATTTGGGCCACTAACCAAATATCTATCACAACTGCAATATAAAAACTTAACAGAAAAGAATACTGAAGCACTAACACGATGTTATTCAGGTCTGTGTATTGAGCATAGACACCATTCTCAAAAGAACTAGCAAATTATATTAGTTTTTATTTATTTATTTATTTTTATTTTTAATTGAATATTGAATTGAAAATAAAAAATATTTTTATTTTTAATTGAAAATTAAAAATAAAACAAAAAGTATTATTTTAGATATTCCTAACCACAGCAAAGATTTGGACATAAGCGCTTGAGTGATCTACCTGTGACAATACAACAGCTCTGTACAGACAGAACTTTAATAGTGAATGAAACAGTGACTCAGAACATTCCTCAAATTCATCATACTACTATACTATTAAAGCTTTAGAGTTACACTGGCACTTGTGGACCACAACTGTACCACTGCAACAAAATATTCTCAGGAATTGTTGGGGAATCTTTATAGTCTAACAAATCCTCAATATAAGTAGAAAATGTGACATCCCTGTTTTAGAGGCTCTCTCAACCTGCTGGTCACACCTTGTTATGGTTTAACCCTGTTCTCAGCTAAACACCATGCAGCCGTTCACTCACCCTCCCACCTTCCTCTCTGGGATGGGGGAGAGAAATGGGAAAGTGAAGCCTGTGGGTTGTGACAGAGACAGTTTATTAAGACAGGATACTACTACTACTACTACTACTAATAATAATAATAATAAGTATGAAACAAGTGATGCACAATGCAATTGCTCACCACCCAATGACCGATGCCCAGCCTACCCCTGAGCAGGTGGCCCACCCACCCCGGCTAGCCACCCCTATATATTATTTAACATGACGTCAGATGGTCTCGAATAACCCTTTGGCCAGTTTGGGTCACTTATCCTGGGTCTGTTCCCTCCCAGCTCCTGATGCACCCCTATCCTGCCCACTGGCAGGACAGAGCGAGCAGCTGAAAAAGTCCTTGGCTTGGTGTAAGCACTGCTCTGCAACAATTAAAACATCAGCATGTTATCAGCACTCTTCTCATCCTAAGCCAAAACATAGCACACTACCAGCTAATAGGAGGAAAATTAACTCTATCCTAACTGAAACCAGGACACACCTCTTTTGATGCAGCCCAGAATGCAGTTGTCTTTCTGGGCTGCAAGTGCACACTGCTGGCTCATATTGAGCTTTTCATCCACCAGAACCCACAAATCCTTCTCTCCCAATGTGTTCTTCTCCCAGTCTGTCCCCCTATCTGGGTTTTCCCTGACCCAGGTACAGCACCGTGCACTTGGACTTATTGAACCTTATGCAATTCACATGGGACCACTTCTCCAGCCTGTCTGGGCTGCTGAATGGCAGCTCTTCCTTCATTGGTATCAACTCAGCTTGGTGTCATCTGCAAACTTGCTGAGGGTACACTCAATCCAGTTATCTATGTCATTGGTGAAGCCCCATTCCCAAGACAAATACCTGAGGGACACCGCTCATCAATGGCCTCCACCTGGTCATAGAACCATTGACCTCTGGGTGCGGCCTTCAAGATGATTCCTTATCCACCAGATGGTCCGTATCTTTCCAGTTTAGAGATTAGGATGTCATGTGGGACTGTGTCAAAAGCCTTACAGAAGACCAAATAGATGACATCAGTTTGTCTTCCCTTTTCAACTAATGATGCAGTCACTCCATCATAGTAGGCCACCAGTTTGGCCAGGCAGGATTTGCCCTTGGTGGAGTCGTGCTGGCTGTCCCAGATTACTTGTCCTGTATGTGCCTTAAAATTCTTCAAGTAGGATCTGTTCCATGATCTTGCCAAGCACAGATATGAGGTTTCACCAGGTCTTCCTTTCTACCCTTTTTAAAAATGACAGTGATATTTCTCTTTTTCCAGTCACAGGGGACTTCACCTGACTTCCATGATTTTTCAAATGATTCTAAATATATCCTCTTTCTCTGAAAGCAGTCTGAAAGATTGCTATGCTGTCAGTGGTCGAAGATATAAAATCATTTCTGTCTGTTACTGATTTTTCCTTTTCTGCATTACCATCTACCACTAAAAGATAAGTAATCTTCATAACTCTCAGTACCTGTGAAATGCAAAGTATTGAAAGAAGATTATTTATGGCTATGTTCAACTTTGGGAAATTTTTATATTGTATTCAGGTGGTTATAGCTAAAATTTCTATCTAATTAATCTAATATTGGGTAATGGCTTTTAGTCTACTAAATATAAATGACTAAACATGAACGGCATGTCAATTATTGGAAATTCAGGTTATTTTAAATATCAGTACATTTCCAGAATCTTATTTAACTTCAAGATCATTTAATTCATCATCTGTATGCCAAAAGAGTAATATCAGCTTTATACAAATAACCATAGATATTATGTCTCCACTGTTGTTCTGTTTTACCAAAAGTTGTCATAGGTCACACATTATCCTTAGCTTAATAGTGACAAGTTATTATTTATGTCTCTTACTGCATTTGCCAAATCTATGTTCTTTTTTAAGATATGAGTATTTTATATGAACAATTACTGCTTCTTTTTAACTATAGTTGACTCGAGAATGCATCTGACGCCTTACACTGAAATGTTACATTTTCTTTTTCCTCTTATGAAGAGTTAGTCAGAAGTCATAATAGAGCCTTTTACAATTCTTCTAATGCAGTGTATGCACTGATGGATAGCAGTCCAGATAATTCAGCCTCACTAGTGGAGTCTGCAAGGAAATATTCTTACCCAACTTCTTTTCATCAGTGTCATGCAAGCTGTGTTAGATGAGAGTGGCAACAGCTTTAGATTCAGGCAAAACAAGTCCCATAAGCATCTATCAAGGTTCTGAACAACCTTAGTTTGCTGATTTTATTGCTCTTCCACAGGATGACTTTAACCGTGCACAGTACTTTCAAATACTTAACAGAAATGCAATGAGGGTGAGGCATGAATGGACAGCTCTATTGTCTCTGTTCTCATTCAGTAAAAGTCATCTTTATTTGTTTGTTTCTTGCAAAATACAGTGTATGCCATTCTCAACAGGATGTCTTTGGTTGTGTTTATAGGGATTGAAAAACATACTGGGAAATACTGGAGTGAAAGTAAGTCTCCAATCTATATTTTCCTGTGTTGAAAGGAAATGTCTTGGCCACGCAGGAGGTCCCATCACTGTGTGCCAGTGGAGACACTTTCTAATGAAACTGTTTGCACAAAAAAAATCAAACACAAAAAAGGTACTGCTGACTCATGACTAGTTATTAGCAGTGTTATTCTTTTATTATCCTTTGGATAATAATTATAACAATATATCTTATTAACAATTTCCACTGTAAACTATTTCCACTTCTAAAAATAAAGTCAAATTTTAACACTTTTTTTTCAGTGTATGTTAAATTAGCACACATACAGACACTTAAACATGCATTTTAAATCCTTCTCTTTTCAAAGCTGTTGTTTTATTGTTGTTGTTGTTGCTGTTATTATTTGGCTGTTGTTTGTTTGTTTCTTTGTTTGTTTTGTTTTTTGTTTTTTTTTACAGAATCTTCATTGGAGTTTCTAACTTTGCAGTAAAATGTTTACAGATTCATTTATGAACCCTTCCTTTACAAAACACAGTGTAATACACAGTGTAATATAGAATGTCATTTTCTTTTGTTTATTTAAAGTACATCAAACACAAAATAACACCACTGAAGAGAAAAACAACTTGCTTGTTCTGGAAACCAACAAAACATCACTTGGGTGAAAATAATTTTCTTGCTTCTTGCCAAATGATTCTAAACTAAGTCATATTCCATCAGTTCTGCATGAAACATTGAACATGTCATTGAGTGACAATATTAAACTCAGACTATGATTATGGTGCTGTTCTCTTACTGTTTGAAATGATAAAATTTAACTTTAATCCAATAACTGAATCTGTATGTAATTTTTGTAACCCATTTTCTACATAATTTCGTGGGCCTCAAACTGGAAGCTGGAGGGCATGACAAGAGACAGCATAGCTAGAATAATATCCTGCAGTTGGTTTTCTAAAGCAATGACAAATTTGTGAAAGTCTAATTTTCACTACTGCAGTATTTAGGAAAATCTTTTAGAGACATTAAAACTATTGTCAAAATAAACAATCTTCAAATGTCATAAAATTTCTACAGCCATTTATCCCCATAATTCCCCATATCAGACTATATGAAGTATAGTATATACTATATACGATATATATCGTATATATCATATAACTTATATTTTTTAAAAATATTAATCACTTAATGATTTTTCTTGTGAAATATGACTTTCATTTGGATTTGAATGAAAGTTAATTCAAAGAGCTGTTAAAGCAGTTTCATACTTTTTGTTTTATCTAGAAAACTCCTGTGTTCTCAGAATTTTATGACATCAAAAAATGCATTAACTACATAGAGATTTTCAAAAAGTTAAATGTTGTTCCATAGTCTATTTCAAAGATTTTCGATGTTATTCCAGTTACTCTATGCAAATTATAATTATCACACTATATCTTTGTCATTTTTGCTAGTGAGACTCCACTTTCTCACAAGTTTTCAGTACTATTGCGTTAAAGGGGTATAGCCTATCAGCCGTGATAAGTCTCATTGCATTCAGGGTACTGAGCTATTATGATTATGGATTCACAAATAATGTAGCACACCCTCACTCTAGTCACATTTCATGAACTACCGTGGCCACACTTAGAGAGTTTGGTCACCTTCAATGAGAATTATCACATACTATCACAGCCTTAAAATTTCTATCCTTTAACATACAAAATTGCTTACAGAAAATTCCAGATCAGTACTTTTGTTAGATCAAGTTGTATTTCTCTCATGAGATCCCTACCAGACTATTCAGGGAGACGTAAGAGGAGTACTGTGATGTCACAAATAATGTTTATATGTTGTTATACATGTAACATGGTATACTGGGTCTGGCTGGGATGTTAACTTTCCCGGCAGCAGCCCATACAGTGCTGTGCTCTGCACTTGTAGCTAGAACAGCAGTGTTATCACACCAGTGTTGTGTCTGTTGCTGAGCAGTGCTGGCACAACATCAGGACTCTCTAACCCTCCTAGGGGGTGGGCAAAAAAATTAGAAGAGAAACATCACCAGGGCAGCTGACCTAAACCAACCAAAGGGGTATGATGTCACCATATGATATGTCACCATACCATATGATGTCACACTCAGCAATAAAAGGTGGAAACAGGAAGAAGAGAAGAGGGGTGGGCTCTACTTGTAGGGAAGTAGAGAGTAATTTCGTTCCTCCACATAGCTTCCTTGCCTTCTCCTCTCCTCTCCTCTCCTCTCCTCTCCTCTCCTCTCCTCTCCTCTCCTCTCCTCTCCTCTCCTCTCCTCTCCTCTCCTCTCCTCTCCTCTCCTCTCCTCTCCTCTCCTCTCCTCTCCTCTCCTCTCCTCTCCTCTCCTCTCCTCTCCTCTCCTCTCCTCTCCTCTCCTCTCCTCTCCTCTCCTCTCCTCTTTCCCCCCCCCTTTAATTAAATTATCCTTATCTCAACCCATGAGTTGTTCTTTACTTTACTTCTTCCCCTCCTCATCTAAGGAGGCGGAGTGAGAGAGCAGTTGTGGTGTTTGGCTGGCTAGTACAGTAAAACCACCGCATGTTTCTTTTATATAGTCATAAATATTGCATACTTTTCATTCTTTGGTACAGGATTTTTTCATAAGAATTTAATTCTCGACAGGTGATCATCTTGTTGCTTATCACTTTCTCAGATGCATATCTGTCTTTTTCATAGATTCATACTGTCAAATCTACAGTGTTTTTTATTTGTTCCTATGTTCCAAAAGTTTATTTCTCACAATGATCCGGTGATTCAGTTTTAAAAGATTGAAAGGAAAGCCTGCTTGTTATCTCCATTGAAATACACTTGTACTGACACAATTTTCACTATCCTAGTACATATGTCATTACATAAAAGGAAAAAAGAGGTAATAATTGTTGTACAGGTGCTCTTTCTAATGAACTGCTGATAAAATTCTACTGATCACGTTAGGTTGCTAGGTTTCATTGTTATTTCCTGTCCTTTGGTTTGAGAGAGAACAGCTTCCACTGCCTAGAAAACAGATGTATTTTCTTTACTTTGTTACCGTAAGACTATCTCAATTTCTTCTAGAACTTTTTCTGATGGCTACCATGATCCTTATATGGTGTCCTGCATAGCTCACTGTATTTCAGACATTCACAGTTGGATTGCAATGGACAGATGTTCAACTGTCTTCAGAGTAAAATTCAAGCCTCTTCAGAGGTAAAATGTCTAATGTGCTGATTAAACCTTTTCTTGAGAGCTTGCTTGAAACTTTAGTCCTGTACATATTTTTCAGCACTAGTGGAACACCTATTAAAAAGTCATCCTGAACACATGGTAAATAAATCAGCTTTTCTCTTGTCCTCTAATCTCAAATGGGGTACCCACCCACAATGATGAATTCTTGCATTATCTGAGGTTTCTAGGTTATTGAGCCTGGAGTGTTTGCTTTATATAAAAGATCCTCATTATAACAGTAACGACTTTTTTTTTTTTTTTTTTTTTTTGATATGAAGATGAACTTTAATATGGATGTTTTGAAAAAAAAATGATACAGACCTTTTAAAAAGTTTAGCCCCATTGCTGCAAATATATTTTTTTTTCTTTATTGTCTGTGAAGTTCATGTGTTTAGAACAGTAGAAGGCAGACACAAAGATACTTTGTCTAAAGTAATTTTGCATCTTACATTTTAGGACTTCCAAATGAATCTGGCTTTAATCTGTGACCGCACTCTCCTACTAAAATATCAGAAAAAGAACATAAAAAACCTTTGCAACCACAGGCTATATTTAAGTAGTCTGTGTTTATGAATGAAAGAGCTTTTTTTTATGCTGAGTTTTCAGTCATATTTTGCTGTCATGAAAAAAAAAAAAAAGAAAAAAAGAAAAAAGAAAAAATGCAAATTGTCATTGTGGTAGAAAGATAGTAAGGTTCATCTGTTAGTATTGTTGATGTATAATGGTCAAGAATAGAAGGAAAAAGACATGACTGATGGTCAGGAATAAAGCAACATTTTCATAAAAGGTATGATTAATTTCACTTGCTGCTTGTAATTTTACTTTCTAATAGATTTGAAAGAATTTAGGGAAAAAGATAGTTTTCTTCATATGGAGATCAGATGACCGTCAAAAAGGTTTTGTTTTGTTTTTTAGACGAAACTTTCAGCTCTATTGAGTGCTCATAAATAATGGTAAAGTATTCAAGATTGTCTATATAAAAATTGACCAACCAATTAAAATATATTTTTTTAAATATACATTATTTTATTATAACAAAGAATATTATTGAACAATATTGATCAATATAAATATTGACCACTTCACTTATTTGTTCTAAAGATATATCTTGGTTTTCCATTAGAATGGAAACATTATTGTCCAAATAAATAGTTTCATTGCTTATAAAAATGAAACGAGAGGTTCATCTGAGAACTACAGTCTTCTGCTTTTGGAAAAAAAAAAAAAAAGACAAAAACAAAACAAAGCAATCAATCAAGAAAACAACAACAAAAATCAAACAAACAAACAAACAAAAAACAAACAGTACTTGTAGCAACTGTTTCATTAATTAAAAAGTATCACTTCCTTTATCTTTCCCTACCAAATTAATCGATAAATATTGACCTTTAAAGTATTACGATAAATGATAAATACAATGGCATGAGATACCTATTATAAAAAATAGCTGAACTAAAGTAAAATTATTATTGGAGATAAGAAATGATTACTCTGTTTTTAGCTTTCTATTACCTGATCTGATAAGCTATTACCTTTATTTACTGCATAAAACTCAAATCCATCAAAATAGTCCTAACTCTATATGTCTACAGAACATCAACCCATGACAGAAATAAATGAAATCCAAGAAATGTGGAGCATGGAATTGAGATGTATAAATCTTTTTAGTCAAGTGTGATTGCTGCTTTTGATAAAATTACAGGATTAGTGGATTCAGAAAACATGGCAGATGCAATATATTTAGATTAGTGAAGCACTTGAAATGCTATGTTCTGAAACGACATAAAATTAATCCAAATTAGTTCAGACAAGAACACTACCACAAAGTCTGGAAAAAAAAAAAAAAAAAAAAAAGGTTGGAGACTCATAAATAACGAATAATGATAATCATCCATGCTTTGCTTTGGAGAAGATTCTGAAAAGAATGATAAAGTCTGCTCCCTTTTTATTTAATGTCTTTTACCTACTGTGTGGTGATACCAAAGGCATATGCTTAAAATGTTCAGGTGTTTACTTTCTCCTTGGAACTTGGTTCCAGGTTGGAGAATTTGGAGCTCAAATTTGGAATTTGAATCTGTGTAGTCGTCTTTTTTTTTTTTTCAGGAAGATTCATAGTCACAAGGGCAAGCAGTTAAGAGAAAGTCTCCATTGGTTTTCCTACTAATTTTAATGGGAGTCATATTTTTCTTTGTCTTAGATAGTGCTTAAATCCTTTTACTCATTCAGATGTTCCCACCACAACATAGTAGTCATAGACTGTTCTACACACAAATGACAACGATATGTGCAATTACCGCACATGATACATAGCTAGAAATGAAGAAATTATGAAAAAAAAAAAAAGACTGGATATCTGCATGAATTCTTTTCTCAATGGAAATATAGAGCAAGGAACATATGAGAGTTGTAAATGAAGAAGGAATAGTCTATTAGGTCTTCCTTATTTCTGTAAAGTAAATAACAACATTTGTACTTTTATACATATTTTTTGTATATTTTGTCTATTTCTATATAGTAAATAGAATATAGATTTATTATATTTATATAAAGTAATTCACCAACCCCTACTTTTTTTTTTTTTTTTTTTCCAGTTTATCTCTTGTTTTCTCTCACTAAAATGAAGTGAAAGGATTTGATAAAAGATTTTAATGAGATCTTACAGATTTGGGGGAAATTCTGTGTCAACATGTTTTAAAACATATAAATAAATAAATATATATATAAATAAATATAACACTCAAAGCAAGGTGTTTTAAAATAAATAAATAAATAAATAGATAAATAAATAAATAAGGGCTTTTAAGCTTCTGAGCCTGGGGAAAGCTTAATTAAATTGAATAGGGAAATTAAATTGAAAAAAAAAATAAATAAAGTGGCAAGAAAAGAAAGCAAATAAGTCAGGGAAACTGCTGAAGAAATAAGAATTAAAACTGATTTCCAGGAAACCAAAGCAAGGTGTTTCATAATCATGCTGTGGATTTCCTTCTGGTAGTTCTTTCCACAAATGTCTTCTACAGAAGATGACAAATAGATGACTAAAGTCTTCTACATTTGTCTGTCTACTTCTACTGTCTGTCTCTTCTACTGTCACATGTTTTTCTAGTGGAAGGACAGACAGTGCTCCCACAGTGGAATTGACTGTGTGAATAAGCTTCCATAAACTGAAAGATTTGCCTGCGTGGAGAAATTTACAGGCATAAAACTGGCAGAATAATTATTTCATTACAAACTATTCTGATAGGACTCTCCAATGTCAAAATTATTTTGGAACAAAAATGCTTTTATTGTTGAGAAGTAACATAATTAATCTGGAGGACAGCTGGATTTACTCAGTGATTGACTGTCCATGTGGGGGAGTTAAATAAGCATAGATTGAGTAAAATAATTCAATTGCTGTAGCTATGCCAGGAAATTACCACACATAAATAGAAATTTATTACAAAATATAAAGATAATACTTGTCCTTTTCCCAATGTGTAAATTTTTGAGAATGGATTACAAATTTAAACCCCTGAGAAAAGTCAGGGTTTTTTTGTTTGTTTTTTTTTTGTTTGTTTGTTTGTTTTTTTTTTTAAGAAATACAGTCACTGGAAATTTTCAACATACATGTATATCCTATGAATAACAGTTGAACTAGTGGTGTTCTTTGACCTGTGAAACAGAAAGCTGATAGAGATCATGCTAGAATTTTGTATATAAAAGTAATAGCTTCTATTAAGTTAAGCTGGAAGCTTAAAAGAAATGAACAATATCTGAAAAGAGGTGGCAAAATCCAAGCTAAATGCTGGTTTAAAGACAGATGTTCTTAATAACCACTTATTATGTTAATAAGGCGGTGGCCGGAGAAAAGAGTCATTAGAGATTTGTGGTAGGGTGATTTGGCTGTGAGATGGAGTAGGTGATCATTTTGTGTCTTTGATAATAGGCAAACTGTGGGTGAAGCAGGTGCTCAAGTAGCTAGGTATGAAGGTAGCAAATATCAATTCATAATTGAATGGATTCCAATGCACTTAATTAAAACAATATTAAAATGTTCTTACTTTATTTTTCTGTTTGTATTAGCTCTGTCCAGTTTTTTGTTTGCTTTCAGTTTCCATGAAAAGTTAGTCTATGGAATTGACTTTTAAAAAATGTATAGGAATTAATCACCAAATAGCCATTATTTTTTTCTACAAGTTGCAACCATACCAATTGTTTATTATTTTTTATTTAATTGTCACTTAGTATTTCATATGATTTTGATGTTTCCTTGAATTTTAGGGGGGATATGTCTTTCTGTCCCTAAAACTAAAATGTCACTCATTTATCCATCCCAACTGTATCTTATCCGTGAGCCACACTGTAGAATTCTTAATAAAGGCAAAATAGATTCAAAAATCTCTCATTAGTCTGCAATTAATTAACTCTAGATTTCCTAATATATAAAAAAAAAACAACAAAAAGTAGGAAAAAAAAAAGAAAAAAAAAAAAACATTAAAATAAAAGAAATCTAGATCCTTTATGACGTTTGGGGGAGGAAGAAGAATGGACCTATGAACAAGAGCTGAATTCACTGATGGTAAAGGTGTTTGTTGATCATGACTATCAAGTAAAGATAGTCATGGTGAAAGTTAAAACAGTTGACTTGGTTACATTATAAAATAAGATCCTGTGAGTTCATTGATTAAGCTTTGTTTTATTCTAAAAGTTAGTGAGTTCTGTTTTAACTACGACTTTACAAATATAATTTATAATACCTAAAGTTTTCATCAGATTTTACTTAGAATTTCTCTGAATGCCAAAGTACATTAGCTTCACAAGGAAAGCTTTTAGTGCCAGAGGCAAAAGTATATTTGTTAAAGCTGAGGGACAGACCTGAATACGTGTTTGGCTTTGCAACTGTAGGACCTGGGTAGCTCATGTCCCCTCATTACTAATCTAACTCATGGGCCTAGCACAGCTATAATGTGTTAACTAGGGGCTAATGTCACAAATAACTACTCCTGTGAACAAACATTGAACAGCGAAGAAATTATAAAAGTTAAGACACTTGCCACACACAGAACAATGTTTTCACATCTTTCAGAATACATTGATGTTTTAACATTCAAAATGAACTGAAGGCTTATTATGCATTTTTGACTTCACCCTATGCTTTCCCAGTAAGAGAATCAAAAGGCGTCTATCTAATTATCTCTTCATAGCATTTACAGAGTAGTTCTGGTGCCTGCCACTCAGGAAAGCATTCTGTGTTTGGGGAGATTACAAACAGCACATAGATGTTTCATGGGGTGGGAGCTGGGGAAGTTATAAACTGAAATAAGAAAGACAATTATACAGTGAGTTAAGTGGCAAAAGCTTCCTAACCACTGAATCTAGAAGATAAAATATCCTGAGACCTTTCACTTGTGAATATCAGCCTGTTCTTTTTTAAGAATTTGCATGAGTACAAACTTGCTTTGAGTTTTTAATTCATACAGTTTAGTCACTTCAGCCATTTTCTAATGTATTGATCAAACACACTATGAGGTATGTCTTGTTAAAGAAAGAAATATATGAATCACACATAATAGATCTCATAAAAAAGTTAAAGTTTTGTTTGTTTGTTTTCTAGAAAATCTCCAGAACTTGATTCTGCAAAATCCAGCAATCTGTGATGCAAGATGAACGTAAAATGCTCTTGCCACAAAACGGGAAGTATTTCTCTCTGTTGTGATGCAGGCTGTGAGATTCTCCAGGCTGCATTGAGAAAGGGACATTAAACAGAGCCTTGTATGGCTTCTTCACCTGGGTTTCGTTCTGGGCAGTTCCCAGTAGCAGAGCTGAGTAGGTCAGACTGTGCTTCCCTTAATCCTCATGATGTCAACAGGCCAGTAACCAGCTGGGGCTTTCTGTTGTGAGATACTTCCTCATGCTCTTCACCTTCCTCAGTGGAAAATAACTATGTTAACAAGTAGTTTAGCTCATTAGAAGAAGACTAAAACAATTTGTGTATGTCACCTCTAGAAATGGTACATACAAGTTACGTGATTTATTTAAGGTTATATTTTCTCCACTTTCCTGTAACAAATATCACCTCAGTGCCCATGATTTGAAGCTATCTGCAAGCCCAGGCATTGTTTCAGAACTTTATCCTCCCAGTGGGATTTAGCCAACCTCTTTTCAGTGATTTGTGGGGATAGGACAAGGGGTACTGGCTACAAAATGGAGCACTGGAAGTTCTGCACCAACATGTGAAAGAACTTCTTTACGGTGAGGGTGACGGAGAACTGGAACAGGCTGCCCAGGAAGGTTGTGGAGTATCCTTCTCTAGAGATATTCAAAGCCCATCTGGATGCTTACCTGGGCAACCTGCTCTAGGGAATCTGCTTTGACAGGGGGGTTGGACCTAATGATCTCCTGAGGTCCCTTCCAACCCCTAAAATTCTGTGATTCTGTAATTCTGTGATATAAGAACTAACTTAAAAACAATAATAATAATAACCCCATGGCTTTTTTTATTTATTTTATTATTATTATTATTTTTTAATTTTTGTTTCCAACCTCAGACAGCACCTGGTCGGAAAAAGAAGAACCAGATTTTAAAAATTACAGTAATTTCCGAATAAGAGCCAAATAGCAAGAACCAATAGGATGAAGTAGATACAGTCGTATAGGTGTAATCTTGATTTGGAAGAAGAAGAAGCTGCCATCAGCTTAGTTAAGACATATCCCCATGGTCATGGGAGAACAGATTACAGGAGACTGGTTTTAGTAGTTTATCAAACACACCTAGATAACTATCTCCAGACTTACATCATGTAAAGAAAGAACATAAGAATAACTACATGTGAAGAAATTCTTATGAATTCCAGTGGTTTAGAAACATATTAAGCTACAAATTCTACCTGAACAATGACAACAATCATTACTAGAGAATCTGCTCATAGTACATTAGCCACTCAAGAAAGCTGGTTAATATTCAAGGATTGCCTCCTCCAAGCTCAAGAGCAATGCATCCTAGAAAAGATGAAGTTGGGGAAAAGCTCTCAGAAGCCTTCATGGATGAACAAGGAGCTCCTGGTCAAACCCAAATAGAAAAAGGAGGCCTACAGAGAGTGGAAAAAAAGGACAGATAGTCTGTGAGAGATAGAGAGACACTGTCTGAGAAGCCAGGGATCAGGAAAACTAAATAATTTAGAATTAAATTTGGTCAGGGACATCAATTACAACAACAACAACAACAAAAAAAAGACTTCCATAGGTAAATCAGTGATAAAAGGAAGACTAGGGAAATTGTGGGTCCACTCTGGAAGGAAACAGGAGACCTGGTTATGCAGGATACAGAGAACTCTGAGATACTTTTTTTTAGTCAGTCTTCAACGGCAAGAGTTCTAGCCATATAGCCCAAGTTCAAGAAGGCAAAGTCAGGGACTAGGAGAATGAAGAACCGTCCAGTGAAGAACCGTCCAGTGAAGAACCGTCAAGACCTCATGAGATGCCTCTGTGAGTCCTGAGGGAACTGGTGGATGTAGTTGCTAAATCATTTTCCATCATATTTGAAAAGTCGTGGCATTCTGGTGAAGTTCCCACTGACTGGAAAAGAGGAAACATAACCCCAATTTTTTAAAAGGGTAAGAAGTAAGACCTGGGGAACTACAGGCCAGTGAGTCCCGCATCTGTGCACAGCAAGATCATGGAGTAGATCCTCCAAGAAAATACGCTAAGGCCCATGGAAAATAAGGAGGTGATAGGTGACAGCCAACAGAGGTTCACTGAGGACAGATTGTGCCTGACAAATCTGATAGCATTCTATGATGTAGCATTGGTGAGTAAGGGAAGAGCAACTGACATCATCAACCTGGACTTGTGCAAAATATTTAACACTGTTTCCCATTGTATCCTTGTCTCCAAAGTGGAGATAAATGGATTTAATGGATGGACCACTCGGTGGGTATGGAATTGGCTGAATGGTTGCACTCAAAGTGTTGTGTGTGGTCAACGACTTAACTTCCAGGTGGAGATAAGTAATTTGTGGTGTTCCTCAAGGGCTAGCATTGGGACCAGTGTTGTTTAACATCTTTGTTGATTACCTGTACAGTGGGATTGAGCGTACCCTCAGTGAGTTTGCCATTTGTGGCATAACGACCACACGGACACCAGGGTTCTTTTAGGATCAGTAGCTGCTACCATTTTATTGATGACATAACTTCAACCTCTCTCTTATTGAGGGCAGGCTCCCTTTTTATACCATTAACTCTACAGCAGTACTGCAGTACTTTTCCAATAACTATTTATTGGTCAAACAACTTTGCCCAGCAACCACAAACACCCAGCAACTTCCACATCTTAATGGCTTGAGAACAAGCAGTCTGAGACAGCAAGGTGTCTCCTGAAACACCCTTCTTTGCTTCTTCTAAGCTCTTTATGTTCCTCCTGGCCTCATCATTAAGAGTCCGATGTTATCACCAACTATGGGGCTTGTTGACCCCCATAGCCACACTCCCACAGTCAACAGCAACAAGCTGTGTGGTGGAGTCAACACACCAGAGGGAAGGCATGCCATTCATAGGGACCGTGACAGGCTTGAGAGGTGGGCCTCATGAAGGTGTGATCCTCATGAAGTTCCACAAGGCCAAGTGCAAGGTTCTGCATCTGAGTTGGGGCAATCCCAAGCACAAGTACAGGTTGGGTGGAGAATGGATTTAGAACAGCCGTGATGAGAAGGATCTGTGGGCGCTGGTTGATTAAAAGCTCAACATGAGCAAGCAATATACATTTGCATCCCAGAAAGCTATTTGTATCCCAGGCAGCATCAAGAGAAGCATAGACAGCATGGAGGTGATTCTCTCCCTGTTCTCTGCTGTCATGAGACCCCATCTGGCGTACCATGTTCAGTTCTGGGGCTCCCAGCACAAGAAGAACGTGGACATATTACAATGAGTCTAGATGAGGACCATGAAGATGATCAACAGGCTGGAACACATCTGCTATAAGGACAGTCAGAGGGAGTTAAGGTTGTTCAGCCTGGAGAACAGAAGGCTCTGGGGAAACTTCATTGCAACTTTCCAGTACCTAAATAGGGTGTACAAGAAAGGCAGAGAGGGACTGTTTGTCAGGGAGTATAATGGTAAAACAGAGTGTGTTGGCTTTAAGCTAAAAAAAAAAAAAAAAACAAAACAAAAAACAAAAAAACAAAAAACAACAAAACATTTATATTAGATATTAGGAAGAAATTCTTTACTCTCAGGTTGATGAGGCACTAGAATGTGTTGCCTAGAGAAGCTGTAGATGCTTCATCCCATGGAATGTGTCCATGGTGTGTGTGGGGGGGGGGGGGGGGAGGGGAAGGAGGGGGAATTATATGATTCTGAAGGTCCCTGCCAATCCAAACCATTTGATGATTCTACATTTGTCTGACCCCTTTTAGGGACATTTATACTTTTATAGTCTATATATTTCCTGTACTTATATGTCCATGATCTTATTGGAGGGTGGAGGGGAAGAGGGGGGAGGTGGTGAGATAGGAGTGATTAGTGTTGTTGGATGTTCACAGTCCCTTAAATGTATATTATCAGCATAGGTTAAGGATCAAACAGACAGAAAATAAGAGTAAAAATAAAGTAGGCATTAAGGAATATACATATTTGTGTGTGTGTGTGTGTGTCATTAAACTAGTAATGCAAAGCACTTATCTATTATCTTCTAAAGTATTTTGATTATTGTCTTGTAGTTTGCTATGCTGTTACTCAAATGAAACAGTAATGAATGTGAACTCATTTTTCATTTTCTCAAATGACTATTTCATGTATTTAATGAATTTTAGGGGTCAACAGTTGTTCTCTGTGACTTTTATATCACTTTGAAATATACTAGAGCTATCCTGTGGGATTTGACCTTGTATATGGAGAGTAAAAGTGAGCTACATGGTAGTTCAGAAGCAATTTATAATTCCACAGTAGACCAGACATCTGATCCCAATAAATATTTCTCCCAAAGACTGTCAACACGTTTTTATTTTTTTAACTTTTTAATAGGTGTAAATCATATGCACATAGTTTAAAATTTTAGAAACATAAAAATATTTCTCATATATTAAATCTGTGATTAAAAAACAAAACAAACAAACAAACAAACAAACAAAAAGTTGTTTTGTGATAATTCAATAGTACCTTGCTACAGTCAGCTATAATAAGCTATTCAGAATATTGACTCCAATTGCTCTTTGTAAATTTTCTAGATGAAAACTGTAACCCACCTGTGCAGAAGTGTAATGAAAGCCATGTAATTATTGTCCATTTTGTAACCATTCTTGGTAAAGGGAATGTATTATGAACTTGAGAAGAACTCGTAACTTCAAAATATATTACAAACTTAAGGATTTGGTATTATGTTTTGTGCAATAATGTAGAGAGATAGAAAATCAAGGTAAATATTATTAATGAGCTTTAATACACTGAGACTTCAAATTACATCTTTTGATCAGTAAGGATCTATTTCAGAAATGCAATCAGCCTTAGCATGGTGTTGTGGACTGTATCACCCTGTGTAGAATAACATTTGTCTCAGTATTATAAAAGGTGATTACAGTAATTAAGTTCCTAAGTGTTATGCCTAAAATTAAGTGAAATGAGGTTAGATCTAAGAAAGAGTTTCTAATACAGGGACAGTTTTCTTCATTTCTACATATTTTCATAAAATAAAAATAGAAATAATAGTAAGAAACAGGAAGTAATTTTTCCTTCCTTCTGTGCTTGTAATATAAAGGGAGCATAGTTCTGGCAATTTGCACTATATAATTCTGTGGTCCAGACTGCGTTAGTGGGGTAGGGGTTGTCTGGGTAATAACTCAATTTCTATGAAAATCCAACCATTATGGAGCTACACCACCAGCTGTGGTTATGATCCAAGACTTTTAATTAGCCTTTTGGGTTCCTCTCCAGGAAAGTACTCAAAAATGCGGGTAGGTTTAAGCACAGGGTTGCAAAAGTGATTTCGTTGGGATTCTTGATGAACTTGAACCCTAGTAACTTACATTGAAAGAAAACCCTGAACTTAATATAAATGAAATGAGTGATTATATTGTTAAAAAATAAAACTGTATTTATTTATCATCCAATAGAATCCATCTATTTAAAGAAAAACAAATAGTACTATACATATTTTCCTACTAAAACCATTTCCCAAATCTCCGTGAAACCTAATGTGGACCACAGGTTTATACAATAAAAATCATTAGAAATCATGTATTCAATTTCTGTGAGATTCCATTTCCTAATCCTTCATTTAAACAACACTGAAAAATGTTGAAAACAAAGCAAAAAAAAAAAAAATCACTTTTTACTTCTCTGTAGATAACCTGCAAAACCCAAGATTTCCCTTAAATAAGTTCAACTTTTTCTATTGCACTCAATCTCTGCTATACTTAGCAAGAAACCTCACTAAGTGATATACCTTTCATCTACCTTCAAAATAGCTGACTTAAAAATAAATAGCCGTTTCACAAAACACAACGTAGCTATAGGTTTTCTTTCCCTAAGCAAGCACTTCCAAGTAACCTCACAAATGTCGGGGCTTAATTTAAAAGAGATTAATACAATCTTGTCACTGAACCATTCTGCTTGTCAAGTAGATAGGACTAAGTGTTTGTCTTTCTGAAGAAACCTAAAGGTACTTTGTGAAAATAGCCCACTGTTCAAAAGCATAAATCCAGATGTTATTACCAACTGTTCCATATGAGCTTCAAAGATTAGCTACAGTTGTATTTTGATTCTTCAGTGACTTGAACAAAATTCAAGAAACCACTTAGAAACAAAAAACAAAAACAAACAAACAAAATAAACCTTTATAAATAGGCATTAAATTAGCTTTCGCTTGTCCATCCAAGGAAAGGGAAAGTAATGCTTCATCATATAAAATATGGTAACAATCAGTACTTTTTTTTTTTTCTTTTTTCCTACTGCCATTTATAAACCATTTGAAATAGATTTCTGAAAACATGTTCAGGAAGCCTGGTATAATTTTTAAAGGGGACAAGAAAATGAAAAGGGCCATTAAATTCCATTCTTTTTGATTGTAGGTTAGTAGGAGCTTTAAATAATACGTATGAAAAAGGTACTTGCCTTCTTAGCAAACTCAGAAAGCAAAACTTAAATTACTTCTAACTTCTTGTGTTTTTTGTTTGTTTCTTTAATCAGTTCAGTCATGGGGATAACTATAAATAGAAGCATCCATTTGCAGCAGACAACCACAGGAACTATTCTAATAAAAAAGACCACAATTAATAAAATATATGTATTAGTTGAGTTTCAATAACCCAAAATTGAAACAACAGAAGTTTGTAGTCTTTGATGAATAATTGGCTAGACCTTCAAACTCTCTGGACTTGTTATTTTTTTTTCTGGTTCATTTTTTTTTTTTTTGTATAAAAAACCTGAAGGATACAAAACCAAAATACCTATGAATTGTGACTAAAATCAATGTGTATCCCAGAACTTCAAGTTTTGTTTGTACCAAGTCTGCTCAAGAAGAACATTTCCAATAGAAACTTCAATTTATAAATCTGTTGATTCTTTCAGTATCATCAGGTAAATTTTCTCATTTTTGTTTACTTCACCTTTGGAAGCTGTGCTTACAAAATTTACCCACCTTACTTTATCTTTCCACCTATTAAACTCCTGTTTCTGCTCTGTTTTATTTTCTTCTGATCACTGTTTCATTATCTTTTCTCCTGTTTGTCACTTGTCTAAAGTGACTTTATCCTCCTATCTATTCCCCCAATATATGTAATTTTTTTCTACCATTTCTCTTTTATGCTGTTAACAGACTTGATTAATTATGATTATATGTATGTATATAATGTTGTTTAAATTCTCTCATTTGGTTCCATTTGCTTACTATTTAGCTTTTTTTGTTTG
Source organism: Anas acuta (assembly GCF_963932015.1). Lineage (NCBI taxonomy): Eukaryota > Metazoa > Chordata > Aves > Anseriformes > Anatidae > Anas > Anas acuta. The sequence continues at coordinate 142,573,522 of NC_088980.1, forward strand.
TTTGTTTGTTTTTTTTTTTTTTTCCCACTATTTTCTCTCTTTAATCTTTTATTAAGCATTAGAGTCAATTTTTAAAATTTAGTCTTTCAAATGTAGGATTGCTCTGTTCTGCTCCACTCCCCTCTCCCCTCCCCTTCTCTATTTTCCTCTACTTCTACTCTCCTCTACTCTCCTTTCTCTCTTCAGGGATATTGAAGAAAATCAGAGATATAAAAGTAAGATGGACTGTGTTGAGATAAACACAGTTTACTAAGTGAAGCAAAAGCCATGCACACAAGCAAAGCAAAACAAGGCAATCAGGCCTTTTCCAGGAAAGTGGGGCTCATCATATGTAACAGCTTCTTGGGAAGACAAGCTTCATCACTGAACATCCCACATCCTTCCTTTACTCCACTTTTACATGATGTCCTATGGTAAGAGATATTCCTTTGGTTAGTCTAGGTCAGCTGTCCTGTCTATGTCCCCTCCTAGCTTCTTGTACACTTCCAGCCTCCTCACTGGCAGAGTAGTACAAGAAGTAGAAAAGTCTTTGGCTCTGTGTAAGCACTGCTCTGCCAACAACTAAAACAATGGTGTGTTATCACCACTGTTTTCATAAAAATCCAAAACACAGCATTGTGTAAGCCCCTACAAAGAAAATTAACTCTGTCCCAGACAAAACCATGACATCTTTATATATTGTTTTTTATTTTCTCCTATTTCTTAGTATCCCATTTGTCAAGGTTGTCAATCAGATAATCTTCCTGAAATAATCATTCCCACTTTCCACATATCAATGTGACTGACGAGGCTGGTTCTCTTTCCTTCCTCCCTTATCATTTCCTTCCTCCACATATCATTTGAATAGATAAAGACTATGAAATAATCTATGAAATAATGTTTATACACACACACACACACACACACACATATACTCTTCCTGAAATGCAACAAGGAGCCTGAAGGACATGAACCTAGTGATCCCTCATCTTAATATCTTATTACACGATAAATACTGATATAACATAATGTTTTGTTTTTGTTTTTTTTTTGTAGCTGTTTGTCTACCTCTCACTTGTGTTCTACAATCTAAGCTTTGATAGGTGAGCTGTAGTGTAGTCTCTCATATACTTTAGATCTGAATTGAAATTTATCCAGTGTCCTGGGGTGTGGGGGGGGGAATGAGTGGGTGGAAGGAGAGAGGAAAAAGAAGAAAGAGGAAGAGGAAGAAAAGTTTAAATTCTGTTATAGTTTTGCTAAAAAGTCCACCCTGTGTAGCCGATTTCTGTAAATGGGTTAAGAATTTCTTACCTGTCAATAATTTCTATTACTTTCACTTCAGCTTAAGACATGATGTATGTAGAGCAAAAAACCCACACACAAAATATGTGCAAACGTTACTCAAGACCTAAGCCTGAGACAGGGTTCTGGGAAATAAGAGTCAATCAAGGAAACATTAAATAGAGAATCAAGGTCAGGCACCTGGGATGAAGAAGAAGAAATAGATTATTTCTTCTGTTTAATTTTTATATTATTATATGTCTAATTAATTTCTCTCTCTAATTATTAGACAGAGGAACAAATTCTTTAAAACTTTTATGTGTAAATGTGGTTTGAGTGGTAACATGGTAACAAGTCAAGTGAGTTAAAGCATCAGGATGCCACCGATAAACACATCCAATGAACATAATCTAGAAGAGCTAGAAAGTCAGCAGACCAATATTTAGTAGTGTTTTTGTTTGGGTGGTTGGTTTTTCCTCTTTTTTTTTTTTTTCTCTCTCTCTCTCTCTTTTTTTTTTTTTTTTTTATGCTCAACAAAGTGTGACTTGAGCAAACGTGCCCTTGCATGTTTTTAATGCATTGTTTGATTATGGGTTTAATTTTACTGATGCAAAGCTTAAAGGAATTTGGAAAAAGGATTAAATGAAAAAGCAGATATTCACCAGCCATTCACTACTTGCTTCTGAACAGTATTCATGCTTCTGTAAAATGTTGTTGTAAAAATGTATGTTGACATCAAGATGCCTTTGCAGAAAACTAATTCTAAGTATTCTTCTGATATTCTTGTGCATCCTAAAGCTGCCATAATAGCTTATTTAAAATGACAGTAAGATTATTTAAGGTAGAACTAAGCTGATCAAACGTACTGAGTGGAAAAAAATGCATTTACTTTTTCAACATGAAAGTCATTAGCATCTATTTATATTTTGTTTTGTTCTGTTTTGTTTTCCCCTGGAAAATGTCTCCTTTGTTTATATCAAGAATTTGAAAAAAACACCTTATCTGCAGTTATGGTTTTATTTCTATTTTTATTATTGGCATTTTGAGTATTAACATTAAGACGTATAATTGCAGTTAAGGAATAGCTATGGCATATATTTTAGGACTTGAGGAAAGGTCTTTTTTATTTTTATAAAATAAAAAGGACCTTTGAATAAGGTCCTTTTTTTTATTTTAAAATAAAGGTCCTTTTTATAAAATAAAAAGGACCTTTATTTTAAAAATAAAAAGGATCTATTAATTTATTTATATAAAATATGTATTATATATGTATAAAATACATATATTTTAGGACTTGAGGAAAGAGATGAATACTTAAAGAAGTATTGAACTAGAGTAGAAGGATGTATTTTTTACCAGTTCTTCATATTATCATGTTTGTTTCCCAGCAGCACATGTTGTAGTGGGTTTATGTGGCAAGGTTTTGGTAGTGGAAAGGCTAAAGGCCTTATGTGAGAAGAATCCAGAAGCTGCCCCATTTTAGATAAGGGCCCCATGACTGGCCAGAGCCAAGCCAATAAACAATGTTGTTTGCACCTCTGTGAGAACATATTTAAGACAGGGAAAAAAACTACTGCAGAACAGCAGCTGGGAGAGAGAGAGGAGTGAGAAACAGCTTTGCAGACACCAAGGTCAGTGAAGAAAGATGGGAAGAGGTGTTCCAGATGCTGAAACAGAAGTCCCCTGTGGCCTGTAGTGAGGACCACGGTGAAGCAGGTTGTCCCCCTGCAACACGTGGTGTACCATTATGGAGCAGGGTTCCACCCTGCAGCCTGTAGAGGAGACCATGGTGGAGCAGGTGGACCTGTATTGAAGGAGGATGAGGCCTGTGGAGGACTCCTAGCACAGCAGATTCTGGGCCAGACCTGTAGCCCGTGGAGAGAAGCCCATGCAGGAGCAGGTGACCTGGCAGGAGCTGCTGCCCTTGGGGGATCCAGATTGGAGCAGTGTGCTCCTGAGGGATGGACCCTGAGGTATGGACACGTGGGAGCAGTTCTTGAAAAGCTGCTGCCTGTGGGAAGCCCATGCAGAATCAGATTGGGAAGGACTGCATCCCATGGGAGGGATCCCACATTGGAGGCAGGGGAAGAGAGTGACTGAGAAGGAGTGGCAGAGATGAAGTGCTGTAGACTGACCACAATCCCATTTCCCAATGCACCACTCACAGCGGGGTTAAAGAATTGGCAAAGGGATGATGGGGGAAAGGTGTTCTTTCCTTTGTTTCTCACTTCTCTAGCTTGTTAGTAATAGTCTTACCATCTCCCTACTCTGAGTCCGTTTTGCCCATCATGATAATTGTTGAGCAATCTTCCCGTAAAGCCACCACATATCTACAAATTTATATTAATGTATTTTTACATATTTGGTAATTTAAACTATAGTCAACTGAAGTTTGAATAACTGTTTTCATTTGCATTTTAATTATTTATTGCCCTACAGCTTTCCACTGGAGTAGGTGACTTCCTCTGTAGACCCTGCCCAGGATTCAGGTGTATTCCTTTTTTGTAAACTAATTAATATCCCTAGTGTCTTGTATCTAAGTCATTGGTTCAATAATAGGAAACACTGACAGAGTAGCATTTCATACAACTAAAGAAAGAAAGAAAAATTACCATCATTCAAGGAAAATATAAAATATTTTATTTCCTCCTGTTACTTAAATAACACACAGAGAAGGATGCTTTTTCTTTCCTCCTCTCTTTCTTTCTCTCTTTCTCTCTCTCTCTTTCTCTTCCTCCCTTCCTTCCTTCCTTCCTTCCTTCCTTCCTTCCTTCCTTCCTTCCTTCCTTCCTTCCTTCCTTCCTTCCTTCCTTCCTTTTTCCTTCTTTCATCACAAGTGATGTTATAGACATTATTTACACATATATAGATAGTATGTGTGTGTACATGTATGTATGTGTGTAATGTACCAGACCAGAGAGAAACAGGAAAATTCACAACCTAGCAAATATACAGTAGGTAAAGTCTGTCTGCCTGCATTGACACTATGCTGTACTGTTGATTAGACAACATAATAAGAAGGCAAATAAATTAGATTTTTCAAAATATTTCCACTTTTCCTTGTTATAGGAAAATTTAAAATTATTTTTAATATGAAAAATATGCTTATCTTTCAAAATCAATTTGCTCTTCTTTTCTTAAAATATACATTATAATTTGTAAGTTTACTCATAAATAAACATTTTCAGATTTATTTCTAGGCCTTATTTTTAGTAATTATGCTACATTTCAGTATCTATTGCCATATATCTTACATTTGCGCATCTAAGTTTTAGTGACTTCTCTAGTGAGGTAATTCCTGAATATAATGTCTTCAGATAAGAAAACTTTATGGACTGCCTTTTAAGGTAAGAGGAGAATTAAGAGCTCTTGCTTTGTTCTGCCTCCAGAATCTAATACTAGGACCTAACGATCATCTTCCACCTTGACAAGTGCAATCATGTCTTCCCTGGATTTTACAAGTGACCACCTCATGTCCCTGTTCAGATGATTCCCTCTAGAATATTACTTTGAATAGTCATAAAAGGTCTGTGAGATTTAATAGGTATTAAACTATCATGAATCTAGAGGAGTATAATGAAGTTTTATCACCGCTAATTATTTTGTTACAGCTAACATGTAATTTTAGAATTATCATCATTTAGAATTGAAATGTAATTCTGAAATAGAAAATTACATTCTTTAAAAAAAATGAAATAAAAGTGAAAGAATAGAATAGAGCCATCATTTCTCTTGGTTTTGGGTACCTTATATTTAGATGTTCTTTGATTTACTCATGTTCTTTTCATCGGGTGGAAGGCTTTAACAAAGGGCCTTCTATAAGGGAAGGACTTCTTAAGAATAAATTAGATCAGGGAAAAATAATTCTAAAGCTTCTGCTAAAATATAAATAATATAAATATAAATATAAATAAGTATGTTAATGATTTATATTTTTTTTTCAGTGAATTCTTTAAAATAAGCTGAAAGCGGTATTTTTGTATTTGAATTTTTTTCAAATTCTTTTTTTTTTTTTTAATTTTGAAATGAGGTTTGAAGTTTTTGAAATTCCTGCTTCTTTGTCTTATATTAAAATTCATGATTTCCCAATTTAGACCAACATCTAATTTTAAATTCCAACTAAAAATAGCATACTTTAAAAATATATATATCAAGAAACTTATCTATCTCCATCTTTTCAAAATATTTTCAGAGGGAAATACATTTTCACTAACAACTAAACAATGGCACAGACAGCAAGGTAGTGAGTGAATTTACACTCATATACTATTCAGTTTCTTATATTGATACTTGGTGTGGGTCTCATCTTACATTATGTTTGAGTCAGAAGAATGTGGATATCTTATTGTTAGTGCAATGAAATAACTAACTCAAAATAAAATATATTTAATTAAAAAATAGCAGTCTAAGGTAGGTTCTTATCAAAACAAAACAAAAGCAAACAAAAAGTGCCTATTTATTTAAATATTACGTTACAAATGTCTCTAAGTGAAACAGTATAAAATTCTAGGATAAGTTATTTTTGAAACATAGGAAAATTCATGCTTTACAGCTTTGCAATGGTCTATATATTCCAGCATTTCTGGTAACTGGAGAGTTCAACATGGAAATTCCTGGTAGAATACCTATATATATATGTTAAATAATATTTATCTGAAGAGAATTAAAACATTTTAATTTACTGCAGGTAACAATTCTGTAAACTAGAAAAACAAATATGGAAGACTTGAAAATGTTGTCTTTTTATTTGGATATTGTCAAGGAAAAATTCTTATATACTCTCCTGTCTCTCACCCATATGAAACACGAAGGATTCCAGAATAGGCATTGATTATTTTTTTCCCATTTACAAAATTACATAGATCAAGAAAATAAAGGGATAATTAAAATTATGATTCAAATTCAAACAGACATTAGACATTTGAAATTTGTTGTGCATTTTTGTAACACTTGCAAACAGTTTGTCCATGCAAACTGTATCTTAAGGCAGAGCAATTTGAATACTACTTCCTTTCTGAACAATAATGGAGGTGTTTGTAAGTGTTTAAACTTCATATTAAGCTCTTTAAAACATTGGGACCAGCACTAGCCTTCAGTGTTTGTCTTTGCACCATCTTGCATACTGAGCCCTTATTTCTCTTTATTTATATGTCTTTCATCTGAGAAAATAATATTATCTAACAGAAAAAATGCAATATGAAGTGTACTGTGTGGAAAGATAAAAAAAAAAATACCATCAAAAACTGCTGAATTGCAATCTTCTGCAAAACAAAACAACAAATTAAATCACAGAAAGGAAATATGAAAAAAAAAAAAAAAAAAGGAGTTTAAACTTGGAATTGATTTCTAGGAATGTCATGATACAGTCAACTATAACTTTTTTTTTTTTTGAGTAGAATTATAGTTATTTTGTACACATTGTATCAAATAAATTTTAAAAGTAAATAAGCTGAACAATTGAACATTATTTTCAAGAGAGTTACTTACTGGCTTGAATATGATACTTGACATGATTTGAGGTTGCTCTTGAATTAATATTTTTCATTTCCCATGTTTATATTATAAAAGAGATATTAACTTTTTTTTTTCTCTGATTTTCTAATCCATATTGAATTTATGCTGCGGATGTCTGATTACAGCTACTATAAATGTTAAATAAATATGTCTAGTGTGATTTTAAAAGCTTAATTAACTTGCATAATATTTTCATGTGACAAAAAAAATAATTAGCCATTAGATATGCAGTTCTACATGTTGGGAAAGCACACTGAAGCTTTAGCAGCCTAGAAGTTTAAGTTGTGATTGTTTTTTGTTTTTTTTGTGTGTGTGTGTGTGTGTGTGCATGTAGGATTTTTTTCCTCTCCTCTGAGAAATAAAGCTTTTTTTTTTTTTTTTTTTTAATAGGAATTGACCAAAGATTTCTAGCAGGCAGTTTAAATCAAGATTCTCTTCTGTCTCTCTCTCTTCCTCATTTTTTAACATGTTCCACATGGATTGTCATGTAATACGGTTAGTTAGTAAATCCTTCCCTATTGCTTTGTTATTCTAGGTATTCTTTCAACTGTTGTCCTTTATGTAGTGAATAATCAAGCATGGTAGATGTCAGTCTACAAAGTCTGTGAGATGATTAAAGAAATATGTAAGTTAAAGTTCCAATATTTTAGGTGTATTAGTAATAACATAGTTATAATTGTCACCCTGTAGTTCCTTCCAATGTATTGTAAGAAGACTACCTCTATGTCTGAAATACTTTAGTTCATTATGGATGATTAATGGAGTGATTACAGCTCATGCTTGAAGACTGACATTTGAAATCCCAATGCTATGTCATCTTCAAGGAAATGAATTATTCTTATCTTTTCTTAATATGTTTATCATTTTATGTCTGAGTCACTTAACTATACAAATTTCTTTCTATCTTCTATCATCCTGTACAATATTATTTTTGATTAAGTTAATTCAGAGCGTGTTGGTATAGTCATGATTATAAAGAAGAAATGACTCCTTTTGGAACAGGAAATCTCAGTTCAATAAAGCCCATTTCAGAAAAGCTGTTGTGAGGTTTCTGAAAAGCTGTGGTGTTTAGATTTTTTTTACTTCACTTGGTTTGGTTTGTTTTTTTGTTGTTGTTCTCAAATACAGGTAATGAAAAGACTTCATGAGTTTCACTACACTAAATGACTAACTGGATCCTACATTGCCTTTAGGATAAATTTAGCCTGAGTGCAGATGGCAAAAATTTCACCTGCATTCAGGCTAAATCAATGGAACATATAATCAGAACCAATGGAAAGGCTGATTTTGTTCCTCTGATTCATATCATTATAAATAAGTTCCCTTAGGGTAAAAAAAAAAAAAAAAAAAGTTGTTTTCTACGTAAAATTGCCCTTTTCATTTACTTTCAGTATCAATCAGATATTTTCCACTTTTGATTCACTAAGGTTTCAATGTAAAATATCAAATCATTTAATTTAGTCCACTTTTCCAAGAAAACAAAAAAGCCACTTTGCATTTGTAGAGTGCATTCAACTATCTTCCATTTCATTCTTTCTTTCCTCCAATTCTCCTCCAAACATTTTTCAAAAATAAAAGCTTGCCCTCACTGAGCGGAATCCTACTATATAAATTCACTTTTATATAGTCACACATTGTGGTGCTTTGGCCCCCCTACACTTGGCTGTCAATAGTGTTCAGCTGCATTAGCAGCTCTTACAAGGCCATGTGGTACATTTCACATCATCCTTCTCTGCTTCACCAGAGGCATACCAACCATACGGCCTTTGATCCTATGGTGAAAGACCATGATAACATGAAGAGAACTCTTTCAGGTTTTGCTTCATATCTGTCCTGTTTAGTAATGATAAAATAAGAGTTCAAGTTATTCTTACGTCAGAAAGGCCTTATGTCAGATCAAGCCTTCCCAATTGCTGTAGTTTGGAGCTTAGTGTGATGTTTTTCATGTCTCATTAGTGCAGAAGGGATGGTTGGTCTATCTGAAACACTGAAGTAAAGGTAAAATTCTTAAAGAAGCAACAGATTTTCTTTGTGTAGGGCTGACTGTGAAGCAGCAAACAGTAAAACAAGCTGTGTGTGCTAGATGAGATAGACAGGCTAAAAGGGTTCCAGAACTGGCTGCAGGATTATTGCTATCTGACTTCAACCAGCTAAAAGTTAGCATCTGGGTTTTGCTAATTATTTAGGCCTTTTGATGTTAAATAGAAAAGGTCAAAGGTATTTTAACTTTTTCTCTTGATGCCAAACATCTCACCAAAGGAGAGATGTTTGATGATCTCATCCACTCATCTTGGACAGATATGATGGGAAAATCTCTGCCGAAAGGGGGTTAACTTCACTTCATTGAACACAGAAGGATTTTTCAAAGTTATTTATTCTATGTGATCATTTTAACATTGCTGTACTGCAATGAAATGGACAAATAAAGTGAGAGTAAAATGCTTGATGTTAATGACTTTATCTGTTTTGAACTTTGGCTCATACTACACTACAATGCAACTCTATATCTGAGACTCCTTCACACACAAGTTTAAGTGCCTGTAGCCTGCACATGTAAAGAATATTCTTTTACAGATGATTGCTCCACACTTGGGAAATTTCCTGTATTGCACATGCAGATAGTTCAGTTTCTAATCAAAATGGCTTTAAAGCCTCTAGTTAAAGAGTAGAACCTAGATTACTTTTGAGTTGAGGGGATAAATAAATGTTCTCCTTTGAACAAAAAATTGCTGAACATAATCATATTAACTGGAATATGAATTTGTGTGGATTCTGTCTACGTTTGTGGATTTATAAAAAACATCTGGGACAGAGCTGCATGAAATGTTTATCTAGAAACTTGAGTACACCTAACATACCTTGCCAAATAAATATCTGCCCAAAACTACAGAATCTGGCAGATTTTTTTGTGATGCTATTTCTAGACACTGTAGAGATCTCCAGTTTCATCATCAGTAGGAGCTGGCCCACAGCCTGCCACCATGATTTCATTCTGCAATATCCATTTTCTTCAGTCTAAACAAACCAGTATGCTCAGCCCAACTCAAGACAGTGCTGACTTCTGTAACAAACTCACTATATTCCTTTGTGCTAACTCTTTTCCAGAATTCATTTCATTGAGAGTTTAATTCCATTTTGGATACAAGTTGGGTGTATTTTTATATTCATGCTTTTTCTAATCTGGGGGACATTGCATGACCCCTGCACCATCTAAAGCAACCTTTTGAACAGCAAGGAAAAGAAGTCTTTCTTGAAATAATTTAGGTGCATATTAACACTTATTTCTCAAAAGAAAAAATAAAATCCATTTAGAATAAATGAAAAACTTCAATATTTGCTAAGAAAAATCAGTAGTTAATTGTAGCAATAAATAAATAAATAACTTAATTAATTAACTGATTAGGGGATTCAGAAATTTTGTTGATGTTAGCTGAAGAAAGTTAACTTCCTGGTGGGGAATATGGGAAGATTTCATTCGTCATGGATGTTGTAGTAATTAAACTACCATATGATAAAATAGATATATTGTACAGAAAGAACTTGGATGTGAGGATCCAGAGTGAAGTCCAAACAAAATATGACAACTATTTTTCCTTTTTCTTATTAAAGCCCCTTAATAATTTTGAGGAACCTCTTTTTATATGATGATTAGCAAGAAGCAGTGCTAACATCTCTCTGACTTTTTGTAAGTGTTTCTGTATGCTTCTGTATGTAACTCACTCAGTCTTCACATTCTGTAAGAATCTTAACTGTCTTTAGAAAGATAAAATTTAACTATCAAGACTGAGGTAAAATATGTCAAGGACACTGTGAAAAACGAATAGCCAACTGGAAAATAAAAATTTCCCCAAATGTGTAATTTAATGAAAAAGGAAAAAAAAAAAAAAAAAAAAGTGAATGGCTGTGATTCTGTGAAAATCCAGTTTTTCTTTTTACTGTAATCCCTGCTAAAGTTTCTGATAATGGATTAATGGATTTATTATATCTGTTGTTCTGTGAATCCTATTTTGATAGATTCCTTTCATTTTCTTTTCTTTAAATGATAAATGATACAAGGATACACGTGAGAAATGTTATAAAAATAATACAGATTCAAGGAATGGTACAATCCTGTTTGATCACTTCAGCATCATTTAGTCAGTACAACCTTACATTGTTAATGGAGTTATGTTTAAACAAAATTTGCTTTTAAAGGAACATAAAAAACTCTAAAAAGTTGTGTAATGCTTTTTCTCAAATGTGAAAGTTTCTCCCAAACAAGATGATCTAAAACTCAGGAGCAGTTATATTCAGTACTTGCTAGGACAAGTATTCTACAGAGATAATAGGAACCTTCGGTCACTCCCACATAATCAATAGTATAGAACTCTTTCTTTCTTCCTCAACACCATAGTATTTAATAAAATAATATATTTAGTGTGAAGATTCCTTCTATCTACTGATGATGGATTTCCTGAAACTAACTCCATTAGATAAGAAGGTACAAATCTTGTAAAGCAAAAGCAAGCCACCCACCTATCTATGATATCTTGTGTTATTTTTCTGTGGTTTGTTCTCTCTGTAATACTTGGAATAAATGGAACACTGCAGAGTTAATATAATATATGTTTAATAATTGTTTTTAAAATGCTTTAACATGTTAAAGTACGTAATGGTGGGCTTAAAAATAATACAGACAACCTAGAAATAAATTTAATACTGCTACCACCTCTCAGGACTTTTGAAAGCAATATACTTTGGAGGAATACAGAGTGTCAAATAAAAATGAAGATTTCATAAAAGAAAAGTAAATCAAAGACAAAGTTTCTGTCATGCTTGTCTGGCTAAGACATGCATTTGTCAGGTAACAATGCTACTATAAAATGGTATAAATTGAATTAAGTAACAAAAATAATAATAGGGAGCAAATATATGTTTTTGGAGTTCTATTCACACTCAGTAGATAGCCAGTGGAAAGAGAGACTGTTAAAAACTTTTCCTCGTGAAAGACCTAACACTTGAAACTGATACTTAGAGGACAAATTGTGCAGGATGTGTTCCCTCACCATGTTAGCTAGGAGTTGACAGAAAAGGAATCTCTAAAACCTACTAAGGACAGAGAAAATTTTCAAGTATAATTTGTGTTTTGTTTTGTTTTCCTCTTTGCATCCCTGTTTAATGGTTGTTTATTATTTATTTATTTATTTATTCCAGAACCTTACAACTTGTTTTTGATAGATGAAAACCTATGCTCTTTTGACAGAAGCCACCTTTAAGTACACTAATGTTGTTAAATAATTTATCTTCTGCCCCAGGATTTGGTCTACTGATCATCCAAAATACTAATATATACTAATTCATTCCCATATTATCTGTTTCTTGGTGTGAACAAAATATTTTCTGGGGGAAGAATGAAACTTGTATGTGGTTCTTCTCAAGGTTATGATAAAATAGAAACCAGGTTCAGCTTCTGGTGTTTTCTTCTCCAGTATGATTTCAGCTTTCGGTTTGCTCTTTAGGAGACACAGCACATGCTCTCACTTCTGTACCATAAGCAGCCTTCTGATATATCATAGCCATCTTACTATTAGGACACATCAGACTGAAATCCTTTAATTTCCTTTACACAATCCTTTTAGTACCTAAAGGGGGACTACAAAAAAAGAAAACTGAAGTGGGATTCTTTATCAGAGAGTGTAGGAATAATGGTTTTAAATTAAAAGAGGGAAGATTTAAATATTCAAAACAAATTCTTTACTATGAAGGTGATGATGCACTGGAACAGGTTGCCCGGAGAAGATGTAGATGCTGCTTTCCTGGAAGTGCTCAAGGCCAGGTTGGATGGGGCTCTGGCAACCTGATCTTGTGGGTGACATCCCTGTTCATGGCAGGGGGTAGCAATTAGATGTTCTTTAAGGTCCCTTCCAACTCAAACCATTCTATTATTCTAGGATAAGACATAAAGACTCAAACAATTCTAGATGAGCTGGAAGCAGTCAACTCACTATGGAAAAGATATTTCTGTGCAGCATGTTATTCCTGTCTAGAAAAATATATTTAGCAGATTAGTCATACCTCTAATGAACTATTCATAAAGTAAGTTAAATCCTTTTTCTCTCTCTTGGAGCAGCTAGATGTATAGCAATATGGGAACTAACAGTTCACTATTAATAAGAAACAACATTTAAAATACTTTTACATTTCATATTGCTGTTTGAAGTGCCCAGGGGTGCTGCATAAAAAGTTTGACAGAGACTTCTTGACTTGCTCCTCTAGTGATATAGAATATCCTGAGTTGGAAGGGACCCTTAAGGATCATCAAGTCCAACCATATGACCATATAAAATGCATCCTGAAAAAAAGAACACTTTTCACTAAAAGAGAGAACACTTTTATAAAATATTAGGGATTGCACGTTTGTCTGTTTTATTATTCTATAATCTATGTGATAGATTATATTTTTTTCAGATTCTGTGCTTCTGAGAATTGTCTTCTGATTACCATAGGCTATATTGAAGCTGGTGGATTTTTGAGTTCAAGGATCTCTATGTGAAACTAGTTGCATATTGAATATCACTGGATTTCCTGTGATTTGGTTTACATTGGAAATGAAATCCAAAAATACAGATTTACTAGAAGATGAAGTTCAGGGTTATTTCTTTGGGAATCATATTCAGGATTCTGCAAGCTTGTGGTCTGCAGGGGCTGTAGTGAGGTGGGGGTTGGCCTGTTCTCCCACGTGCCTGGTGACAGGACGAGGGGGAATGGGCTTAAGTTGTGCCAGGGGAGTTTTAGGTTGGATGTTAGGAAGAACTTCTTTACCGAAAGGGTTGTTAGACACTGGAACAGGCTGCCCAGGGAAGTGGTGGAGTCACCATCCCTGGAGGTCTTTAAAAGACGTTTAGATGTAGAGCTTAGGGATATGGTTTAGTGGGGACTGTTTGTGTTAGGTCAGAGGTTGGACTCGATGATCTTGAGGTCTCTTCTAACCTAGAAATTCTGTGATTCTGTGATTCTGTGTGACATGCCCTTTGATCTGAATATACATGCATAATTTCTGGAAGCAACATCAGGCTTCACAGGGAGATTACTAAGCTGCAGTTAACAAGTGCAGGGAGAAAATAAGACAGCCAAAGCTCAACTTGAGTTGACATTGGCCACTGTGGTGTCACAAAAAAAAAGTTTTTTTCAAGTATGTTTACAAGAGAAGGTCTATGGAAAAAATTAGATTGCTACTTGATGAAGATGGTCACCAAAAAAATAGGGATGAGGAAAAAGCAGTGGCATTTAATGTTGGCTTTTGTTGTTGTTGTTTGTTTGTTTGTTTTCTCTGTTTTTAATGTTAATAACAGATCTTGGGCTGCCTGGACCTCAGAGTTTGAGGACTGTGACTTGTGGAGCAATGACTTTCCATCTTTGGTCACAGAAATTGTAAAGGAACATTAATCTGAATGTTTATTAGCCCATGAGGTCTGTCAGGATTCACTACAGAGTGAAGGAACTAGTAGACATTATAGCTGGACCCCTCTCACGGTTTAACAAAGGTCTTGGTGAGGTCCCTGCTGACTGGAAACCAGTCAACGTTATTCCAGATTACCAGAAGAGGTGGTTGATGTCTTATGCCTGTCATTGTTCAAGAATCACTTGGATAATTCCCTTAAATAGTGTGTTTTAACTTTTGGTTAGCCCTGAAGTGGTCAGAGACCACTAATTGGACTAGGTGATATTTATAGGTCTCTTCCAACTGAATTGTTATATTCCATTAGTTGTCCAGTCATGTCATTCAAATATATACATATAAAACTGCAGATATAAAACATTATCTTCCTGCCACATCTCAGAAAATGTTATTTAAATTGCCCAAATTTAATCCCTTTTCAATGCTGTGTCTTTAATATTTTTGGATTTACTGGAATTTGGTCTATTAACATTCTATTCCTTTATATATCTCTGTTTTAAACCTTAAATCAACATGGTGAAAGATACTAAAGAGGTCACTTAAGAAAACAAACGTACAGAAGAAGCAGTAAGTTTAGTAAACTAAAGTTATGTACATTTTTTGCTCATTTAATATCATTTTATTTTGATTTCAGTAAAGTGATGAGTTCTTTTCACTTTATTGAATGTCATATAATACCAGATTTCTAAATAGACAGAAGGTGTTAATATTAATACATAATATTTCATTTTCAACGTATTATTCTGACATACATTTAAATCAGAAAGGTCTTAATATTCAGTTGAGGACCAGTAGGAATTGTATATGTGAAATATTCTATTTATTTTATTGGAAAAATTCATCCAAGCAATTAGTAACTATTCTAGCCTTTGTTCCTCCTCAGTTCTCCATTGAATATTTATTTATTTTTAAATCCTGATCCTGCAGTTCCTAATTCTAAAATGGCATATATATATATGGGTTTCAGATCCGGTCTTTATTAGTTATAAGTCATCAATTTGTAAAGATTTATATATGAGGAGAGAAATTTCTGAAGAGTAATTGCAATATTGGTGTTGTTTATAATTTAGATTTTTAACTTTGAATCCCAAATACCTGTTACAGTAGCATACAACAAGGCACTTGCTCTGTTATTGGGTTATAAGATGAAGGGAAAACCTTTCACCCCAGTGGCCTGAGAGATACAGGCTCATTACGTATGTTTTAGCATATCTGTAAAATGACAGTTCTTTATTAATGTTTTTTAATAACATACATATCAGACCTATCATACTTTTTATGCGTACCTATCTGTACTATCTTCTGGTAACAAACAATTATTCAAACAGGTAAGTTTTATAGGAGAATCACTAGGTTAATATACTATGAAAAATATTTATTTCTATATGCTATAAATATATATATGAATACATATATTATATACATATGTATGAATTTTTATATATATTTCTATATGCTATATTTTTTCTGTACTGAATATTAATATACTTTAGAAATAAAATTTGAAAAATGCTAAGAAAGCAAAGACCTTCCTAAAGACTGCTGCAGTTTTAGTAAGCTGGAAATTCTATTACACAGAGAAGGGCTATAAAAAAAAAGAATGTTCATCTGATCAAATATGTCTATCGTGTTATAAAAATTGTCTTATTTCTCCTACTACTTAAAATTTTTTCCACAAAATTTGTTTGTCTTTGTTGAAAAGCTCTCAAATTCTACCATATGACAAATGAAATTTTTAGGTCTTAGGTTTCTTAGAAAATATTGAAACAAACAAACAATAAAATCACAGAGCTAAAACAGTAATAGATTTCTAAAATGGAATAACATCAATTACATTACATAACATTAATTAGTGGTCGAAAATTAAAAAGGAAACTTCTGTTTGGAACAAGGCATGTGTTATGCAAAACAATATTCTCTTTTAAGAGAAAGCGTGGAAAAAAAAAAAAAAAAGAATTGAGATACTGAGATAATGTCTAAACACATTAAGGTGTTTTTTTTTGTTGTTGTTGTTGTTGTTTTTGTTGTTTTTTTTTTTAGGTAATTAAGAATAAATCAATACATATTGTATTTGAATTTAAATATTTCCTTCTTATGCTAGTAGTCTACTTATTGCAGAGACACAGACAAAGGAAGCAGAAAGCTCCTTATAAGGAATATAGTAAATGCTATGAGTGAAAACAAAGCAAGCAAATGTAAGATGGATTTTTTCCAGATTAATCCTTTTAGATCTTTTTTCTATCACAAAACAAATACCTTTGTTTAATGCTTGTACCGTCTAAAATTTATTACAATGGTGGCAAGAGTTAAACAAGCATTTTTTAATACTATCAATAATCCATTAACCTCTAGATAATACATTTACCTATTCTGAACTTCATTAAGTAATATTTCATTCATTCTTCTTTTCATCCATACATTCAGAAAATCATTTGGCCTGATTGAAACAAATCATTGTATTCAAAATATGATAAGAAAATAATATATATATATATATTAGACTCAGACCAATCAGCATACATTTTAAGAGAAAGTGATGAAGCAATATAAGCAATGAAAAAGCAATGAAAAAAAAAAAAAAAAGCCATGTATGGAGGCTAAAAATCCTACACAGTAAAAAGAGTCATCTTAGTGAAAGCCTTAGAAACCGTACTTAAGATTCATCTAATGATATGATACGATTTTGTTGTCCCATTATATACTATGGGCTTTTCTAGCCTCTGATAGTCATTTGCAAATAAGGGATTCACAATACACAGATGACAGAACTCAGAAAACTGTATATCATTGGGCATCATTGATCGTTTTATTTCACTTGCGTGGGATAATTAAAAATATACATAAATTATGTTTCTGTTCCCCAAACGAATCCCTTTCCTTGTGCAAGAAAGAGCACTCTAAAAGGTCCATGGGAAAGAAGGACAGCTGGTAAAGAGACAACTGACCATCCCTCTCTCCTCCCTTGTTTCTCTCATGCATACTCATGCATATACATAGTAACCACCCACCCTTCTGTTTGACAGACCTCAATGCATCTGTGGTAAGCAGTCCTGTGCTCTCAGTTTTCTCTCACTTTTCAAAAACTACCATTTCCAAGGTTGTCCTGGCGTGAGGTACTAAAGTAAAAATAAAGTTATCTCAAAGTAATTCTTACAAGTTGTTTTTTCTAAGACCTTCTGAAAATATATTTTTTCCAGAATGGTTCCTTATTTGTTAGTTTAATGATGTTATACTTCCACAAATGGAGGCATGACAGTTTATGATTTTATGCCAGTTTTTCACATTGTGACTGCAAATCATCTGGAATTTTCAGAGAAATGTACTATAAGAAAGTGTATGCTTAAGTCACAGTTCCACCATCTTTTCAAATGTAGCAATTGTAACACGTTTTACCTGACATGACAACTACTGGATGAAGACAGAAATAAACCAACAAAAGATAAAAAGCTAAAATCAATTTAACTGCCTGCATTATCCAATACTAGATAAATTAAAAAATATTTTATGGTTTAACCTAAAAGCACTGCATACTGTTAGGTAAACTAATCAGAAAGGCATTTCCCCAGAGACTTCTGGAAAAATTAAGAAAACCTAAATATCTTTACTGTCACCTTTGTCATTAAAATGGCCAATAATTGTCAGATAAAAGAGAACAGGCAGTTTTTAAGTGAGAAAGCATTTGGAAAGCTCTCACTCAACAGTAAAACAGCTATATCAGAGAAAAGAAACAGTAATAACTAGAAACCAGGCCATAAAATATGTGAGATTGCTATTTTCCTAGTTGTCCAAATGTACTGGGTCTGGCTGGAATGTTAACTTTCCCTGCAGCAGCCCATATAGTGCTGTGCTCTGCATTTGTAGCTAGAACAGCAGTGGCATCACACCAGTGTTGTGTCTGTTGCTGAGCAGTGCTGCCACAGCATCAGGACTCTCTCTAACCCACCTAGGAGGTGGGCAAAAAAGTGAGAAGAGAAACATCACCAGGGCAGCTGACCTAAACCAACCAAAGGGATATTCCATACCATATGATATCACACTCAGCAATAAAAGGAAAGAGGAAGAAGAGGAGAGGGGTGGGCTCTCGTTGTGAAAATGTCAGTCCTCCTCCTAAACACCAGCTATGTACGTTGAGGCCCTGCTTCAAGGACATGGTCAAGCATCGCTCATTTGTGGGAAGTAGAGAGTAATTTCTTTCCTCTGCACTTCCACATAGCCTTTATTTGTTTGGTTTCTTTTTGTTTGTTTGTTTGTTTGTTTGTTTGTTTTCCTCCCTATTTTTCCTTTCCCCCTCCCTTTTCCCCTTTCCCTTTTTTATCCCTTTAGTTAAATTGTTTAGTTCATAATAATCTTTCTTTAACTATTATTATTATTATTTCCCATTAATTAAATTATCTCAACCCTTTGAGTTATTCTTTGCTTTACTTCTTCCCCTCCTCATCTAAGGAGGGGGAGTGAGAGAGCGGTTGTGATGTTTAGCTACCCAGCACAGTAAAACCACCACACCACAAGATAACTTGTCTATAAACAAACTAACAAACAAACAAAATCCTTACATGTTAACAACTGAAAAAAAAAAAAAAAAAAAAAAAAAAAACTTTTCTGGAAGCAATTTAGCTATGAAGTAATTTGATTTCTTACTATCAGATTCTGAAAATAAAATTGTTCAGAGGGAAAGGAGACCAGCTCAGTTTCTGCCAGATTTTCAATAACAAATACTGGTAGCAAAAAAAAAAAAAAAAAAAAAAAGAGAGGAAAAAAATGTTTGCTTTTAAATAGTTCATTCTTCGAGGTTGAAAAAATGTCTTGTATTTTTACAGACTACTGATTTTATTCTTACAGTCAATTAGGAGGGAATGTGTTTTCCAAAATGGAATGAGAACCTTTATATTAACAATTAAGAGAAGGAAGATTTGAAGTAATTGTTCAAGTAAGGAAGGTTTTGCCAAACTTCGAGATTCCTAAGAACCAAAATCTTTCAGAATAATATCTAGTTGACGATTCTCTTTCTTTATAGATATTTTGGATATTTTGTGGCTCGTGCTCACCAGGTAAGGCTCAATGTCTATGATCAATGCTTGTACTTAACCAGCACCCAGACTGGTGTAGACAGCTAAAGCTAACTTTCATAACAAGTTTTCACAACAATATTTTCACACAAAATATTCACATTATTTCCAAAATACTGAGTTTACAAAACAAAGATTCAATTATATTAAGTCTGTAACTTCTGAGAAGACCCACTATTTTATTCTGAAGGTCTGTGTAAAACCATTCCTCTGCTAAAAAAGGAACAGGGAAAATTTGGCTTCATCTCACATTTCCTGCAAGGTATGGTTTGGCTGCTCAGTTCATATTACTTAGGAATTAGACAGCCCTGTGATGATTCCTAGTCATGGGGCATGTTAAAATATAACAATATTTTAGTTATGCATCATCCCATTGCTGGCACATCTTTTATATTGAGGAAAATGGGAACTAGTGCCGTACCAGGGAATAACTACAGGGGTCTGGATGTTTCTTCAAAATGGAGGACAGTCACTTAGCCTGCTCTAAGCTTTCTAGACAGGTGTTCTAGTGCTCTGTTACATTTAAAATGAACAGCTCTTTGGTGTTATGTAGATCCTGT
Source organism: Anas acuta (assembly GCF_963932015.1). Classification (NCBI taxonomy): domain Eukaryota; kingdom Metazoa; phylum Chordata; class Aves; order Anseriformes; family Anatidae; genus Anas; species Anas acuta. Next base: position 142,593,360 of record NC_088980.1, read on the forward strand.
ATTCTGATCTAGGTTTCATCTCATAGGAGAGACATCACAAAACTGTGCTTGTCTTTGCAGAAATGCAAATTCTCATGGGGGAGGGGAGGGGGGGGGGGAAGAACAGATGGTAAGCTGGATGGCACTATTGGACTCCTGATGAGAGAATAGAAGCTTCATGTCTGGACACATCTTGTTGCATTGCAATAATGACTTAAGTAGGTCCATTTTATTTTCAAAAGACTGATAAACACTATGAATCAGTTTGTTCATCTGTGCTCTTGGAATTCACCTGTTATAAGCCCAGGGGCTGCTTTGGTTCAACTGAAGCAGACAGAGACAGGCAGAGGCAATCACTCCATTTTCCGTCTTTGAAGTGAGTTTTCATGCCAGTTACTGCCCTTCAAGCAAGTCTTTTTGTATGATACTGAAAGACTAGTTAGAGAGAAATTTAGGAGGAAAAACAAACAAACAAATAACAACAAAATCACTTATAAATCCATTCAGTCTGCAGAAAATGGTTAGGGAATACTAATTTCTGAGGATGATTTTTTTTTCTTTGTTATATAAACAGTTGCTTTTTCTATGAACTTTACATAATTCCTTTCTTCCTACAGTAAATTCCATAGGTTAAAAACTATAAAATATCACTAATAACTCTCAGTACAGGGAGACTGATCATAAGACTTTCTATAGTTGACCATATGGGTAGGTGTCTACAAAGCACTAGCTGATCAGTGGTGTTACTTAGGAATACCATGGAGCAAAAAGTAAATAAGCCAATCCAGGGAAAATTCTTAATCTTACTCTTTTTTTGTGAGCAGCTCATTGGAAGTTCTCAATGTCAGTGGTTCACTGAAACACAAAGCAAACATACCAAGAACTATCAGTATTTTTCCTGATGGAGAAAGCACATATTGTTACCTTGCTGAGGTAAGCATTAACTATTTTTGATGTGAAGTGAGCTTTTTGTCATGTTTCCTTGAAACTATTAATTGTCTGAGCATTACTGTCAATAGAGTGATTTGCTGGACAGCTGTGTAAAAACAGGTTTCTAGAAGTAATACCTAGTGCTGAAAAGAATTGGATAGAACATTTACAGAAATGCTATTTGTCCACATGCAATTAAAAATGTGTAAAACTCAATCCAATGTACCCAAAATGTTGCATTTTGGTTACTTTATTACCCATATATTATTCATCTAATGACTGCAAATCTGATATATTCTAACCGTACGTGCTCATCTTCCCCTCTGATCTTGACCTCACACAGAAAATTTGTGATTTTATGTATGTTTTCATGATGTTCAGCCACATCCTGGAAAGCACGGGCTCAATATGCATAGTAATTGTTTGGGAGGACAGATGTCTTCATAATGAGAACACACACCTCACCACCACCCCCTTCTACTTTTCCACCTTTTATTGCTTAGTGTGACACCACATGGTATGGAATATCCTTTTGGCTGGTTTAGGTCAGCTGCCCTGGTGATGTCCCCTCGCCACCTCTTGCCTACCCTCAGCCTTCTGGCTCGGGGGAGGGGGAAGAAAATCAGGTTGGAGGGAGTCTTGATCCTGTGCAAGCACTGCTAAGCAGTGGACACAAAACTGGTGTGATACCAGTGCTGTTCTAGCTACAAGTGCAGAGCACAGCACTGTAAAGGCCACTGCAGGGAAAGTTAGCCCCCCAGCCAGACCCAGTACAGTTTCTTAAACCTGAACCTTGAAACTTGAAGCCAGATATTCAAATAATATATATATATATATATTAATGGCTTATGTCTCCCAGACACTTACCATATATAGAACTCCCCAGACCTCTGTCATCTCTGTCATGTATACTGTGTAGAGAGAAAAAGAGATTATCAAAAGTCATATGGGTATAGAGCCCTTTCAGCTGGCCAGTAACAAGTACCTTGCAGAAAGCTGACAAGCATAAGGAAGCTTGCCGAACAATCAGAAGAGATCTGTTTCACTGTGTTACAGACAAGAAAGGACGGGGTGGAGATCAACCAAGGGGATGGAAGAAGAGATAACAGAGAATTCATGACACTGTCGTCTCAAAGATAAAATTGTACATGATTTTTTTATTGTTATTTTTATTTAATCATTGGATGTAAAAAAGAAGCAGTGATACAAGCGTAAGCAGAGCCCTGCCCTTGTTATGCTGCACGTGTTTCACTCTTCAATGTGTTCTTATTTATTTATTTATTTATTTATTTATTTATTTATTTATTTATTTATTTGTGGGTGCCTTGCTGCACAGCTTAAGAGAGGCAGAGAATTTGCTGACCCTTCTCTTTCTCTCACAGGGAATGATTAGGGTTGTTTCTCTGGCAGAAAGAAAAACTCATATAGAAACTCATTTGAGAAAAAATCATATTTTACATTTTCTGGATAAATGATATAAACATTAGCTGTTCAGTGGGAAGGAAAGCCATCATTTTCTTTATGATCCAACTTTTCAGAAAAGTAAGCTCTGGTCATCACTGTATTTTATGAGGTATGTTAAGCATGGTCTGACAACAGTCAAGGGTTTTAATCCTGCAGAGCCCTACATCTGGAGCCCAGTTTCAGAGTTGATACTGGGCACAGGTATGCTCTAGGTGCTAAGCTGAATGACCTGTCAAAATCTGGCCAGATACAGCAACACATAGAACGTATGGAAACTGATAACTTCATTTAACAGAGGAAAAAAAAACGTAAAGGTGTCGAGCAACACAGTTTTAAATTCAAGTATCTCAGAATCACTTTGGTACCTACAACATTTAATAGAAGTTTACCAAGTTTATCACCTTTGTTCAAACACCAACATTTTTTGTTTTGTTTATCTGAGTAAACACTGATAATACAAAATTCAGCCTACAAGAACCACTGAAAATATCTGAAAAGTAGATTGCAAAATTATTTCCTGATATGAACTTTGGGGTTATTTGAGCTTTAGATTTTGCTCAAGTAAAACAAAAATCTAATTTAAATATTGTAGTATAATTTTTTCATATGAACTACCTATACAGAATATCTATTGAATTCAAGACTACCATATTAAAATAGATAAATAATTTCAGATTTAGTTCTCCTTGAGGAGATTTTTTAAATCAATGAAATAACATTTAGAAAATGCTATAGCTAGTACAAAACAAAATTGACAAAATAAATACATAAATAAATAAAGTCAGCTACAACTATTACTTTCTTTTAAAGAGCAGCTGTTGGTCCTCTTTTTCAGTCCTTTTATTTTACATTTATGTATCAACTTCATATTCAAAAATAATTCAAGGAATGCATACAGGGGGTAAGGATTGTTTTTTTGTTTGTTCGTTTGTTTGTTTTGTTTTTGTTTTTTTCAAAATATTCAAAATTTCCTTCAATAAGTACATAAGGATGTATTAAACATAAAAGTTCAATATGTATTCAGTGATTCTTGTTTAATTTCCTTCTATTAAACCCTTTCCATCCAGAGATTGGCGTTGTTTGATGTTAAATCAGGAAATAAGAAATAAGAGATAAATACATCTTTGTTAATTTTATAAAGGAAAGAAACTGGCTTCCTAACTCAGAATTAAATTCAACCTGTATGTATTTAGAAGAAACTAATTTTGTTATCTTTATTTTATTTATTTTTTTTTCCTCATGGGGAGGGATATAAGAAATGAAATTGCTGAATTAAACATTATTGTTACAATGAACAAATTGCTGTTATGGAATATTTAACTCAATATACTAGAAACAGAATCCATAACACATATCTCTGGAAATTAATACAGCAACATATTTATTAGTGATTACTTTTATGGTTTTAGTATACTGCATATCCAACAACTGAAAATGTTTTTTTTTGATATAAAACATTTATTAAAAATAAGCAGACTCAGTCTGACTGTAATGCAAGTATGTATTTAGAATAAGTAACTGATTCAAGAATACATTATAATTAATGCAATATAACTGTATCATTTTAGTACATTAATTCTCTTTGAAATTCTGAGTAATTTTTTAAAAATAAAAAGTGATGTGATGACATCCAGGGAATTCACATGATCTTAAATATACACATTTCTAAATTTGCAATAATAACTAATTTTTATCATAGAATCATAAAATATCCAAGTTAGAAGGGATCCACAACGATCATCAAGGGTCCGACTCCTGGGTCCCCAAAGGACCACCCAAAAAAATCAGACCATGTGTCTGAGAACATTGCCCAAATGCTTTTTGAACTCCAGCTGGCTCGGTGCCATGACTGTGGGGAGCCTGTTCCAGTGCCCGACCACCCTCTCAATGAAGAACCTTTTCCACCCAGCCTGACCCTCCCCTGTCCCAGCTCCATGTATGTTCCCTTGGATCCTGTTGCTGGTAACCAGAGGGAAGAGATCAGTGACTGCCTCTCCACTCCCCCAGTCCCTTTATGTTTGGTGATTCCTTCCTGTCCAAAGAACACTTTTCAAATCTTTAGAATTATTCTCTTTTGAGAAAGTGGTTCCAGTGAACTAGGAAAAAAAAAAAAAATATATATATATATATATATATATATATATATATATATATATTAATCCAGTGAATGAATAAATAGATCATCTGAAGCACAGTTGGTGATTTGGAAAGTCAAAATGAAATGGAAAACACAAAATTAAACAAGTGGATAAAAAGAAATTAGATTATAATGACTGACATAGTTTTTTAATCACTCAAACTATTTCATCAAAGGTGTGATGTTGTGAATTTTAACAGATTCTCTGGATTTTCAACTTTATAAGCAATTTAAAGCTAGTAAGCAACCTACTTTTCCAAACACAATTTAAGAGCGACTTTTTAAATCTCTATTTATTTACTGGGGCACCCAAGAATAAGCTTTAAGACATTATTAGTTTTTTGTTGTTGTTGTTTGGTTGTTTTGTGTGTTTTTTTTTCCAACTATCTTTCAGTCATTCATCATAATGTAAGAATGTACACAGATAGTTCTCCAAACAGCGTCAGTAAGAAAGTGTACAAATTTTAGCAAAGATGATAATGAGAATATTAATGATGAACTGGCATTTACGAGGTTAAGGACTGTGATACAGAGAAAATGACATTGAAGGTCAGTTATAATTTTACCCAAGGCCTCCTATGCTTCCACGTAAGATAGAATTCCTTTTAGAAAACACAGTATATGGAGATGTGGTTCTTTGTATAGATACTGCATTGGATATAGTAATTCTAGTACCACATTATGTAATCTCCAGGTAGGACAGACATTTCTTCACCCTGAGAATGATTTTCTCCTGTGACAGATAGTCTAATAACATGATACTATTCCCATGTTGCATGTAAAGGAAAGGGTCAGCTCTTCTCATAACAGTGAAAAACAAACAAACAAACAGAAAACAACACTAAAAATATCTTTTTTTTTTTTGCAAAATTATTCAAGACAGAGACAAATTTTATCTGAAGCATCCTATTTGATTGTTCTCACAAGCTTAATCTAAAATAATTGAAATCTCTCATGGATTAACCTGGATTTTTGGGGGCAATGGCAGTACCACAATTTCTCAGACAGATTAATACAATATAGACTGTGAAAAATAGTGTGGGTTAGTTCTCAAAAACATTAGATACAGAGTTCTATCCTAAGAATGACAGCTAAATGTTAGGAAGAAGTCTGTAAACAGATGAAAAGGAAAATGTGTTGTTCAGAGCTCTAGGGTGCCCAGTAATGGTACCTTGAACAATAATTTATTTGTGAAGTCAACAGAAAAAGTACTATTTCAATGAACTGGTATGGCTATTATTAAAGCTATATAGATAGCCTGTAAAATAAATTTACCCATAGTAGTCACAAGCTACCTAATCTAGCTTCCATGTTCAATCCAAATTCAAAGTTTATCTTTCCTTGATCAAGGTGTTGGACTAGATGACTTCTAGACATCCCTTCCAACCTACCTTATTCTTTGAGTTTATGAAAATGGAAAGTAAACATATGTAAGCAGAAGGAAATATAAATTTGTTCATAACTGTCAAAAAACATAAAATGTGCTCATACAGACATTTTGGAAATTCAAACACAGGAATGGATAATGAAGAAAAAAATAAAAAGAATAAAAGAATGATGCCTGTGAACTTCATATCACGTGATCTTCCAGAATGCTAAACTATTCTACACCATATTTGCTAGCTGGATCTTGCACAACAGAACGCAATGACAGCAGACTGTACTCCTAGCTTCCTATTTTGCCTCTCTTTCTTCCCGTGCCAATTTTGAAGCTGTATAGCATCAGGGGACTCGCTGTAAAATCTGACATTACAAGGAAAGTCTTGTAACACCTGGCTTACAAAACACTTGAATTCCATTCTCTTTGCCTGTCAAATAAATGCCAAAAAAAAATTCCTTCAAGTTCAGGGCTATTTGTAACTGCAGGAAAGCAAGACATGCTACAGAAATATTTGTGACAACTTCTTTTGAGACACTAGCTTTTTCTGATTAAAATCCGTATCAGCATGACCATAAATAAATAAATAAATAAATAAAAATCAAATGGAATTAGTGTTGTGGTTTAACCCACCAGCAGCTAAGCACTACACAGCCATTCGCTCACCCTCCCACTTTCCTCTCTGGAATGGGGAAGAGAAATGAGAAAACTGAAGCCTGCGGGTTGAGATAGAGACAGTTTATTAGGACAGAAAATAATAATAATAATAATTCATAATAATAATATGTCCAGAGCAAGTGATGCACAATGCAATTGCTCAACACCCAATGACCAATGCCCAGCCTATCCCCAAGCAGCCGGCCCCCCCATCCAGGCCAGCCCCCCATATTAATTGATCAGCATGATGTCAGATGGTATGAAATACCATCTTTGGCTAGTTTGGGTCAGCTCTCCTGGGTCTGTCCCCTCCCAGCTCCTGTTGCACCCCCAGCCTGCCTGTTGGCAGGACAGAGCAAGAAGCTGAAACATCCTTGGCTCGGTGTAAGCACTGCTCTGCAAGAACCAAAACATCAGTGTGTTACCAACATTCATATCATCCTAAATCCAAAACATAGCACCCTACTAGCTACTAGGAGGAAAACCAACTCTATCTTAGCTAAAACCAGGACAAGGGGCTATCTTTCTGTATATGCCATTGTTTCCAGTCACACAGACGGTGGTGTGTAGTTGCAAATAATAGTTTTGAAACTACTGTGTTTCTAATCTAGCATCCAAGTGAGCAAAGAATAAAAGTGCTCTAATATTTCATTTCAAATACCAACATCCACTATATCTCTGGTCACTCTATCATTATTCCTACTTCATGTCAGTGGGATTATTGACACTGTGAAGTACTATACAAGCACTGCCTAGCCTTCTCCAGAGTATGAGATAAAGCCTTTCCTCTGTGATTGATGTGAATAACCAAGAATAATTACAGTCTTTTGAACTGCATTCCACTGTGGAATGAACACCACACAGCAAAAACAAACAAACAAAAAACAATACAACATCACAGAAGGAAATGTTAAGTTCCCATCTCAAAAGCAATGATTTAAATTGTTAACACTCCCCCTCCCTTGAAACTATTTTGGCAATTCTTGCAGTCTCACTATGCTTTCCACTCCCCTCTCCTCCATATATTCATTATAACCACATCTCTAAGAGACAGTGAAGCTTTTACTTATCTGTAGATCCCAGAACATGTGAATGAAAATTCTAACACTACTTTATTATCCAATTTTCCTAGTGGTGCTTTTAAAACATTTATTAGAACACAATTTGATGAGAAGATCTCAGGTTAACCAAGATCAGTCTGATTTACTTCACAATTCTTTCCCAATTTTAAAATTCTACCTGTAAGTATCCAGGTAAGATATTTGGTAAGAAACTAGGTATTCCAAACACTGTTGTTACTACTTAGGTGTATCACTTAAAATCAATGAAAACGAACAAACAAGAAAGCCTACCCACAAGACAGCTTCTCTAGGGATTTTGTCATTTGTTGTCTGATAGAAGTTTCAATTTTTTATGCTACACAGACAATATGATTTCTCTGTGCTTTACTGATGTGCAGGGAGAAACTATTAAGCAACAGTAAGTATGAAAAGATGAGAATATATTCCCTTTTGGGTGGTGGAATATGAAACAATACAACCACTAACTTTTAACTGCTAGAAAACTAGTGTTGTTTTGTTCATTTTTTTTTTTTTTTTTAATTTGAAGACATTAGAACTATATAAATTATCATTAATTAATCATGATGCATTAAGCCCATGAAAATATGTTGTTTAATTGAAGAGCAGAAAGAAACTGACAGTACTAGAGCCTGAATTCCCTTATTTATGACAGCATCTTTTAGTAATTTATGCTTAACATGGTATGTGTTTGGTGCCAGCACTAGTACGCTAATATATTCTTGTTGCGAGTCTAACTGAAATAAGTTATAGCTGAGGGAAACAGGAAGTCATTAATTAGAAAGTTTAAGTAGTGTGCAGAGCATTGTCTGTGTGTATAACCAATGCCATCAACATTAATTTCAGACTGTGATAGCAGAACTACTTGATAAAATATTTGCTTTCTCAACATTGTAGTGAGCTTTTAGATCACACTGTGTTCCAACTCAGAATAAATCCTGCAATATACACATGGATAAACCCAGAAATGGTTGGAGGCATTCTAGATCATCCACACTTGGGCAGGACACGTACCTGAGCAATCTGTTCAGGTGATCCTGCTTTGAGCAGCAGTTTGAAATACGTGATCTCTAGAGATAACTTTCAGCTTTGGTTGTTTTCTGACTGTGTCTCTTTTGTCACATTGAAAATACAGAAAGGCACTTGGTTAAGCTGTAGTGCAACCAAATTGTTAATGACTACTGAGGATAAGGAAAGGCTGAGATTCTCAATGCGTTCTTTGCATCTGTCTTTACTAGCCAGACCATTTATCCTCAGGGTACTCGGCCTCCTAACATGCAAGTCTTGGATGAGGAGCAGAATAACCCCCCCCACACACACACGATTCCAGTGGAAATGCTTGGAGACCTGCTGCTTCTCCTGGACTGTCATAAGTCCATGAGGTCAGAAGGAATCCACCTGTAGGAGCTGAGGGAGTTGGCGGATGTGATTATTGATCCACTTTCCATCAATTACCAGCAGTCATGGTTAACCAGAGAGGTCCCAAATGACTGGAGACTTGCTAATGTGATGCCCATCTATAAGCGGGGGTCATAAAGAGGACCCAGGGAACTACAGGCCTGTCAGCCTAACCTCAGTGCCAGTAAAGGTTATGGAACAGATTATCTTGAGAGGAATCATGTAGCTTATGCAAGACAAACAAGAGATCAGACCCAGCCAGCATGGTTTCATGAAAGGCAAGTCCTGCCTGACCAATCTCATCTCCTTCTATGACCGGGTGACCTGCTTTGTTGGTAAGGGAAAGGCTGTTGATGTAGTCTACCTAGACTTCAGCAAAGCCTTTGATATGGTCTCCCACAGTATTCTCCTGGAGAAGCTGGCAGCCCATGGTTTGGAAAGGTATACTCTGCTGGTTTAAAAACTGGCTGGACAACCAGGCTGAGAGAGTAGTAGTGCACAGAGTGAAGAATAAGAATTCTATATGAGGCATCTTTGCCTGAAGCTTCTGCTCACTGGAGCAGCATTACAGAAGGAATAAAAAGATACTTTTACTGAATCAGGGGTCATACACTGAATGAAGAATTTTTCAGACATCATACACTCTCAACACCCAACAACTAAATACTTTGTATTATCTGAAACTTGTGCTGACACTCAAGGTGTTTTTTTCCTGCTTCTTTTTCAGGAAGCAGAACTATAAGATTATCTAGTAATTGAATACTAATTCTGTAAATACACTGTGGAAATTGAGTATAGGAATACTGTGCTATATATGTTAGCCTGATCCCAAATAGCCCTTCATACTTCAGATCATGGGATCCTCAAGTTCATCTCCATTTCCCTAAATGAATCTGAGGAGACACAGGGAATCACAGAATCACAGAATGACTGAGATTGCAAGTGACCTCCAGAGATCATCTGGTCCAAACCCCTTGCTCAAGCAGGGTCACCTAGAGCATGTTCACATCCAGGTGGGTTTTGAACTCCGAAGGGGACTCCATGACCTCTCTGGGCAGCCTGTTCCAGTGCTCTGTCACCTGAACTATAAGGAAGTTCTTTCTTATATGGCAATGAAACCTCCTGTCATTCCATTTATAGCCATTATTCCCTGTCCTATCACTGGCCACCACCAAGAAGAGTTTGGTCCCATCCTCCTTACACTGTCCCCTCAGGTATTTATAGAGGTTGATTAGATCCCCTCTCAATCTCCTCTTCACTAGGCTAAACAGGCCCATCTCACTTAGTCTTTCCTCATAAAGCAGATGCTCCAATCCCTTAAACATCTCCATGGTTCTACGCTGGACCCTCTCTAGAAGTCCTACGTTACCCTTGTACTGGGGAGCCCAGAACTGGACACTATATTCCAGATGCAGCCTCCTCAGAGCCGAGTAGAGGGGGAGGATCACCTCTCTCAACCTGCTGTCCACAGTCCTCCTGATGCAGGCTAGAATCCCATTGGTCTTCTAGTCCACAAGGGCACACTGATGGCTCATGGTTAACTTGTTGTCCACCACGATGTCCAGGTCCTTCTCCACAGAGCTGATCTCCAGCCGGTCAGCTCCCAACCTGTACTGGTGCCTGACATTGTTCCTCCCCAAGTGCAGGACCCTACACTTGCCCTTGCTGAGCCTCATGAAGTTTCTCTTGGCCTGACCCTCCAGCCTGTTCAGTTCCCTCTGAACAGCTGGCTGTACAGGCCTGTGGTATGTCAGCCACTCCGTCAATCTTTGTATCATTCACAAACTTTCTGAGGGTGCAGTCTCTCCCTTCACCCAGGTCATTGCTAAGTAAATTGAACAGTACTGGGCCCAATACTGACCCCTGGAGGACACCACTAGCTACAGGCCTCCAAGTAACGGCACTGTTGAGCACAGCCTTCTAAGCTCTGCCATCCAGCCTGTTCTCAATTTACTCCACTGTCCACTCATGGATCCCACAGTTCTGGAGCTTGGTTAGGAGGATGTTATGGGAGATAATGTCAAAAGCCTTGCTGAAGTCAAGGTAGACAGCCTCCACTGCTGTCCCCTCATACATCCAGGCAGTCATCTCATCGTAGAACTCAGGTAGGTAAAACACGACTTCCCCTAGAGGAATCCTTGTTGACTGCTTCATGATCACCTTCTTTTCCTCCACGTGCTTAGAGATGGCCTCAAGGATGAGTTGCTCCATTGCCTTTCCAGGGATGGAGTTAAGGCTGACTGGCCTATATTTTCCTGGGTGTTCCTTCTTGACCTTCTTGAAGACCAAAGTGATGTTGGCTTTCTTCCAGTCCTCAGGCACCTCTCCTGTTCTCCATAACCTTTCAAAGATTATAGAGAGAGGCTTAGCAATAACACCGAACAGTTCCCTCAGCACTGTCAGGTGCATTCCATCAGGGTCCATAGATTTGTGGGTGTCTAGCTTGCCTAAATAACCTTTATCCCAATCCTCTTCAGCCACGGGAAAGACTTATTCTCTCCAGGTTTTCTCTCATTTCCAGGCCCAGTAGTGCATGGAGGCCAGCTTTAGCAGTGAAGACTGAAGCAAAGAAGGCATTCAGTAGCTCTGCCTTCTCTGTATCTGCCATCACCAAGACACCCACATCATTTAGCAGCACACTCACATTTTCCTTAGTCTTTCGTTTGCTGATGATATTTTTGAAGAAGCCCTTCTTGCTATCCTTGATGTCTCTTGCTAAATTTAATTCTTCCTGAGCCTTGACCTTCATCATTGCTTTGCTGTATTCTCTGACAATGTTCCTATATTCCACCTAAGTGTTTTGTCTCTTCTTCCATATCATGTATTTTTCTTCTTCTGTTTAAGTTTTCCCAAAATATCTTTGCCCATCCACAAAGGTCACCTGCTCATCTTGCTTGACTTCTTTCTTGTAAGGATGCACCAATCCTGAACTTGGAGGAAGTGGTGCTTGAATATTAGCCAACTCTCCTGGACCACCTTTCCCTCTAAGGCACTGGCCCAGTGGATTTCTCCAATTAGTTCCCTGAACATGTCAAAGTTAACTCTCTTGAAATCCAGACTACTTTTTGCCTTGTTTCCTCCTTGCAGGATCTTGAACTCCAACATCTCTCGTTCACTGCAGCTAAGACTGCCCTCAACCTTCATGTTTCCAACTAGACCATCACTGTTTGTTAGTACCAGTATCCACAGTATTCTGCAATAACCTGGACAGTTTGTTCTGAGCTGCGTTGTCTTCCCAGCAAATATGAGGGTGGTTAAAGTCCCCCATAAGAACCAGTGCCTGCAAATGGGAGGCAACCTGCAGCTGCCTGTAGAAGGCCTTATCCACTTCCTCTTCCTGATCCAGTGTCCTGTAGTAAACACCCAGCACGATGTCACCCCTGTTGGCTTGTCTTTTAATCCTTACCGAAAGGCTCTCAATTCACACTTTGTCTTCCCCTATGCAGAGTTACATACATTCCAGATGCTCACTCACGTAAAGAGCAACTTTATGAGCACCTCGCCTTCCTGGCCTTCCTAAAAAGCACAAAGCTGTCCATGGCCACATTCCAGTCATGAAAGCTATCCCACCATGTCTCAGTAGTTGTGTCAGAACTTCAGTGAAAGAACATTCAAAAGTTTCTTAGGCTTTCTGAAAGTGTAAGAACTCATTACCTCCAGCCAAGTCATGTTGCCCTGATAAAATTGAGACTATCAGGGACACTGCTGAGAAATAAGGATTTTTCAGCTTGCTTCTTCATGCTCTGGTATCTCTGATGAATTACTCATGCTATTTTTTATTGATAAGCTTTGTAGTTACAATATTGGTTCTGTAACACAAAATAAGATATATATGTATGATTAATTGCCATCACACACATTTATTTTGATCTTTATAATGTGAATAGTTTAAAACTCAATGTGAATTGTTTATGAATGTAAGTATAACCCTTCACTGTCAGTTTTCATAACACTGATATTTGTCATGTTGGTCCTCTCTATTTTTATTCTGTGATTCTGAGGTACGTAGTCCTTCTCTACAATCATTCATTTTCTTCCTAACATTAAATCACATTTAGATTTACTAACATATTTTAAATGAACATCTGAATGGAAGATGAACAGATTTCTGTTGATCTAATGGGAACAGCTGAATGCATATTAGTTTTGTTAGCTTTACAGATGGATTTAGATAAAGACATTTAGCATAATGTATAGTGATAAACAAAATGTCATTGATGTCTTAATTTTTCATACCATCTATGGTATCCTAAGATTCTTGCATTTTCCTTTATTTTCTCCTTCATTTATACATGTAACTAATAATCTACCACGTGTTTTTGTTGTTGTTGTTGTTTTGTTTTGTTTTGTTTTGTTTTGTTGTATTCATTGGTATAATAAGTAGGGAAAATTAGAGTAGACACCACATTTAATAAACCCTAAGATTCAACTGTGGTAATTTTTATTGAGGCTTCACAGAGTTAAAATATAGCCCTAGTAAAATGCATTAGTGTTTTGTCAAATTGCAAGAAAAGGAAAATCTGGAAGATCTCATCTGTATGAGATCTCATCCCATCCTTACTGGTGAGAGATAAATGTTCAAGATCGAATATTAACTTCTCTTACTATAAAAATTTGTCTCTGTCCCCTCCAATTCATTAATGTAGCCAGTGGGAAATAATAATTCCAGGAGTTTATAACCTGAGTCTGTAAAATTGTTGTAGTGCTACTGTAAATTCTACATGTTATGATTTTCACTTTCATTGAAGTCTGAAGTGCAAAAATAAATATTTTTGTCATAAATACCTTTTTTTTATATATATACTATTTATACCATAATGCATACATCTGGACACAATCAGGTTTCTAGGATCAGAGAGGTAATGCAATTTGAATGCCTCTTGTAATGAATGTTCATTAATGTATTATTATTAGTTAATGTTGTTCCTTAGTTTCTCTTTTGTTTCATCATTTAACTGTAGAAGTCTCTATCTTTCCTGTTTAACCAGGTCAGAATGTGTAAAGTATTTGAAAGATTTCAGAGGTATATTTTTCACTGGAACAAGTTCTGCAATTAATATATCTCATTTAAAAATCAGCCATCTTGTTGTTGCAGAAATAATGAAATTGTATATAGATGTACATATGCTAAGTGCAAGAAAGAATATATTTCATGTATATATATTTATACAAATTTATGTATATAAATGCATATTTATATAAATTTGTTATTTTCTCTAAGACAGATAAATAATACGCACATGCAAGCAAACTCACAGCAATAGCATCCAGTAGGAAAATACTGCAGAAAAGGCATCTTGTTGTTGTTGTTGTTTTGTTTTGTTTTGTTTTGTTTTGACCCCAGAATAAAGAAAGAACCACAGGATTAGGATTTCAGGGATTTGAGGGGAAAAGAAGTAGCAAAAAATCTGGCAAAGATATTCTATCAAGATAGTGTTGTTTTAAACCAATTCATCTTTACTGTTTATGCCTCCCTGACAGACAGCAAGTGTTTTACCAGTTCGCTCCCAGCTCAACAATCTTCAGGCTACCCCAAGGGCCAGTTCTTTCAAAAGACTATAAGATTTTTCTGCATTAGTTTACCCGTTTATCTTTTCTAGCACAAACAAATTTCAAATCAAAAAAAAAAAAAAAAAATAATTAGATAATTTCTATTTGCATCCCATGTATCCCACATATTTTACAGTATGGTATTTTTCTTACATCGTATTTGGTTTTTGTTTTTCTAGAATTGTAACAGCTAAATAAAACAATGTAGAATTGTTTGATTCTGCTGCATTCTACAAATTTAGAGGATACATAAGTTCTATGCAGTTCTACATTTTAAATATCAATGTTTTCTTATCTAAACTTATCTAGAAGCTTATCTGCTAATCAAGCATGAGTCTTTTCACTCCCATAAATCTTTTGTGACATCTTACTTTGACGGGAATATTTTGGTTACTATTGTTCTGTTTCCTATTAGGATGCCAATATGTAATACCAAATATCATAGTATATTTTCAGTTACCTAACATTTCTTTCTTTACTACCTGTTTCAGACAGATATTTATAGGAAAACCTAAATGTAAATACAAAATAAAAAAATACATGCATACATAAAAAGCAGGGCCAAAGTAGTGCACACAGTTCTGGAGACATTCAAAGAGATAGTAATAGCAAGAGGTATATGAGTTTCCACATTGACTCTGTCGTGAGTTAGGAGTTCCATTGATTTTATGGTCAATGATAAAAATCAGGCAGAAACTCAAATAGGCTGGCAGCTAAGAGAAAGCTTGTATTGTCAGTATTTCTCTGTCATTATAAGTATAGTGAGACTGATTAGTACTCAAACTACAAAAAGAAAAAAAAAAAAAAACAAAAAACTATAAAGATTAAAAGTGATTAAGAAGGACTCACCAAGGTGATCATCTCTGGGGAAAACACACTCTGAAGAGGAGTGGGGGATCGAGGCCTTTAGGGGGTTCCCTACATCCGGGATTCCCTTTGAGGCAGCCCAGGGAGCCACCAGGACCTGGCAGCCCTTGCAGTTGTGGCTGACAAAGCTTGGACAGAGCCAGAAGCATCCCTGGGGAGTATGAGCAATCATGATCACAGCAGCAGCCAAACAGGGTGTGAGGCAGCAGGGAAAACAGGGAGGGAGCAGGTTTGGTCATTTTGTGTTCTGGGATCAGCAGAGGAAGGGCCTTCTACTGCAACAGAAAAGGTATCCACCTGCTGATGCTGCCAATCTGAGGATGAAAACCGGACAGGGGGACCACAAATTCCCCAGGCAGATTCCCACACCCAAACAGGATTAACTTAACTCCTGAGGATTTAAGAACTCCCCTGACCCTCAGTTCCAGGGAACTCCAGTCTCTGGAAGTCCCCCTAGGTCCTGAAGTCAAGGTGCAAATGTACCCACCTGGATGAGCTTTTCAAAGAGCTGGCTCTGTTGCATGTGGAGCTCACCAGACAGCACAGCATTCAGGAATCTGATCAAGAGATTGACAAATGGTATTTTACATTCACACAGTCTGAGCAACAGCTCTGCCTCAAGTCCAGGCAATGGGCAGGTAAACAAGCTTGCAGCCCAGAACGAACACATTTAAAAGACTCACAGGACAGAGAAGTGTAGATTCTTGTCTCTGATCGTAGCTGGAGAAGGAGTCATCCCCTTGCCCCTGAAGTGCTCCTGTACAACAGATATGATGTTCTAGTGCAGGAAAGAGGAGACTCATGGAGAAGTAGCAAAGACTTCTGAAAGGCCAAAGACAGGGAACTCAGAAAGGCCAGCCAAACAAAGTTGGCTCAGTCTCCCACCTGCAACAGAACCAGTGCCAAAATGAAGGCATGAATGGTGGTAATCATTGGAGACTCCTCTCTGAGAGGCACTGAGGTTCCCATTTGCTCTTCAGACAACCTACCTCTCCAAAGAGGCTGTCTGTCTAGGGTCCACATTTGCAATATTACAAAGAGGCTACCAAGGGTAGTGGGTCCCCAAAACCACCCCTTCCTACATTTTCCATATAGGATCAAACAATGCAGTAGCAATATCAAAAAAGATGTTATGTCCCTTGGAAAGATGTTGAAGAAATTGAGAGCACAAGTACTGTTCTCTGTCCTTCCAGTTGCTGACTGGAAACCAGGAAGAAGGAGACAAACTGACCATGTGAATGATTGGCTATGGGGCTAGTGCCATAGAATTATAGAATCATTAAGGTTGGAAAAGACCTCCAAGATC
This sequence comes from Anas acuta, assembly GCF_963932015.1. Lineage (NCBI taxonomy): Eukaryota > Metazoa > Chordata > Aves > Anseriformes > Anatidae > Anas > Anas acuta. The sequence continues at coordinate 142,610,105 of NC_088980.1, forward strand.
ACCTGGTCCAACCATCACCCTACTACCAATATCACCTGCTAAACCATGTCCCTAAGCACCAGGTCCAACCATTCCTTAAACACCCCCAGGGACAGAGACTCTATCACCTCCCTGGCAACATGTTCCAATGTCTTCTCTTTCTGAGAAGAAATTTCTCCAGATTTCCAACCTGAACCTACACTGGTGAAACTCAAGGCCATTCCTCTTGCCTTGTCGCTAGTTATCTGCAAGAAGAAGCTGACCCCCACCTCCCTGCAACTTCCTTCCAGGTAACTGTAGAAATCAAAAATGTCTGCCCTAAGCCTCCTCTTCTCTAGACTAAACAACCCCAGTTCCCTCAGCAATGACATCCGCCAACTCCATCAGCACCCTTGGGTGGATCCCATCTGGCCCCATGGACTTGTGACAGTCGAGGCAGAGTAGCAGGTCTCTGTTTCCACCTGAACCATGTTGGGGTTCTTCTGCTCCTTGTCCCAGACTCCAGGTTCAGAGGCTGAGTACCCTGAGGATAAGTGGTCTGGCTAGTAAAGACAGATGCAAAGAAGGCACTGAGAACCTCAGCCTTTTCCTTATCCTCAGTAGTCATGTTCCCTCCTGTGTCCAGTAAAGAATGGAGATTCTCTTCAGCCCTCCTCTTGCCATTAATATAATTATAAAAACATTTTTTGTTATTCTTGATCACAGTGGCCAGGTTGAGCTCCCGCTGGGATTTGGTCTTCCTCATTTTTACTCTGTATATGCTGTCAACTTCCTTGTACTCTCCCCAAGTTGCCTGCCCTTTCTTCCATCAGACATAAACTCTTTTTCTCCTGAACACATAGCAAAAGTTCCCTGTTCAGCCACGCCATTCTTCTTCCCCTATGGCTCATCTTACAGCACACAGAGACAGCCTGCTCCTGCACTTTTAAGACTTCCTTCTTGAGGAGCATCCAGCCTTCTTGGACCTCTCTGTCCTTGAGGACTGACTCCCAAGGGACCCTCCCTACCAGTGTCCTGAACAACTCAAAGTCTGCCCTCTGGAAGTCCAAGGTAGCAGTTTTACTGACACTCCTCCTGACCTCCCCAAGAATAGAGAATTCTACCATGTCGTGGTCACTCTGCCCAAGACAACTCACTACCACCATATCTCCCACCAGTCCTTCTCTGTTCATGAACAATAGGTCTAGGGGGGCACACCGTCTGGTAGGGTCACTAACAATGCCCAAATTTTGGCATTCTACAACCTTAGATGCACTTTTGAGAGACTAGGCATGCTGACTCAGGATGGGGCACACCTGACCAGGTGGGGCAAGAATGTTCTGGGCATTAAGCTAGCTGGGCTTATTAGGAGGGCTTTAAACTAGATGTGGTGGGGGAAGGGGATGCACCTCTGAGTGAAGAAAGCATACCTGAGAACATAATCACTCTAAGTAACAACAGGGAATTACTTGTGAACTGTCCCAATGCAATCAGGAAGGGATCTGTAAATAGAATAAGACTGATAGTGTAGCTAAAGTGCCTCTACACCAGTGCACACACAATGTGAAACAAGCAGGAGGAGTTGGAAACCATGGTACGATTAGACAGATGTAGTCTGATTGCTATCATGGAAGTGTGGTGGGATGGATCACATAACTGGAACACTTAAATAGAAGGCTACAAGGTCTTTAGAAGAGTTAGGAAAGGAGGGGAGGGGATGTTGCCCTCTCCATTAGGTAAGGGACTGATTGTAGCCACAAACAGGTTGAGAGCTTGCAGGTGATACTTAAGGACAAGTTGGGGTCTACTGCAGGTTGATTAAGGGATGGAGCATGTGGATGAGGCATTCTTGCTTCAACGACAAGTGTTATGCTTGCACACTCTCATCCTAATGGAGGATTCCAACCACCTGGATGTCTGCTGGGAAAACTACACAGCAGGCTGTAAGCAATCCAGGAGATTCCTGGATTATGTTGAAGATAACTTCCTGGTCCAGGTATTAGACAAACCAACCAAAGAAGAGGCCTTACTGGACCTGGTGCCCACCAGTGTGGAAGAGCTCATTAAAGAAGTCAAGATTGGAGGCAGTTTGGGTTGCAGTGACCACACCCTGGTTGACTTTGTGACCTCAAGGAATATGGGCCTGGCAAAGAGCAAAGTCAGTACCCTGAGCTTCTGAAGAGCAAACTTTAAGCTATATGAAGACCTAGTAGCTGAGGTCCCCTGGAACACTGTCTTTAGGAAGAAAGGAGCTGAAGAGAGCTGGCCACTCTTTAAGGATTTTTTCCTTGCAGCACAAGAATTCTCCATCCCCCTGCATAAGAAAGTGAATGAGGAGGACAGAAACCCGGGATGAATGAGCAAGGACCTCTTGGTCAAACTGAGGTGCAAGAGGGAAATGCACAGGCAGTGGAAGCGGGGATATGAGGCCTGGGAAGAATACGTGGATGTGGTCTGGATGTACAGGGATGGGATCAGAAAAGCCAAAACACAGAAGAAACTGAGCTTGGCAAGGGATGCAAAGAATATCAGGACAGGATTTGATGGGTACATTGCTCAGAAAAGAATGGCCAAGGAGAACATACCCCCTCTGACAGATGAAAAGATTGAACTGGTAATGACAGACATGGAGAAGGCTGAGATACTCAACAAATTATTTGCCTGAGTCTTCACTGCCAGTCAGGCTTCCCAAATCTCTCATTTCCTTGAACCCGTAGATGGAGGCTGAGGGAGCAAAGTGCCACCCACTGTAAGTGAAGAGCAGGTTCAAGACCACCTGATGAAACCAAACATGTACAAGTCCATGGGGTCTGATGACACGATCTGAGGGTCCTGAAGGAATTGGCTGATGTAGTTGCCAAGCCTCAATCCACCATAATTGAAAAGTCCTGTTGGTCAGGCAAAGTCCCTGGTGACTAGAAAATGCGAAACATCACTCCCATTTTTAAAAAGGGAAGAAAGGAGGACCCAGGAAACTAATGACTGGTGAGCCCCATCTGTATGCCTGGCAAGATCATGGAATGAATTACCCTGGAAGCAATGTTAGGACACATGCAAGAGGTGATCCAAGACAGACAGCATGCCTTCACCAAGGTTAAATTAGACCAGACCAATTTGGTGGCCTTCTATGATGGAGTGACTGCATCAGTTAACAAGGGAAGACAGACCAATGTCATCTACCTGAACTTATGTAAGGCCTTTGACATGACATCCTGGTCTCCAAATTGTGATTTGATGGCCTGGCATGTCAGACGCACAGAAGTATAAGGCTTCAAAAGACACCAGTGAAAAATGTGCTGTAATGCCATCGAGCTATAAAGGGCCAGAGCCCATCTGTATTTATGGAGTCATGGGGGGATCTCAGCAGTTAACTGTACTGGTGGCTGAAGTGAGTCTGACTGGGAATGAGTGGCAAATGCACCATATTGTGACTGGCCCGGATGCTTCGTGTATCCTTGGCATAGACTGTCTTAGAAGAGGATATTTCAAGGACCCAAAAGGGTTCCGGTGGGCTTTTGGTATAGCTGCGTTAGAGACAGAGGGCATTAAACAATTGTCTACCTTGCCTGGTCTCTCAGAGGACCCCTCTGTTGGGAGGTTGCTGAGGGTCGAAGAACAGCAAATGCCAATCGCTACCACAACTGTGCACCGGCGGCAATATCACACCAACTGAGACTCCCTGATTCCCATCCATAAGCTAATTCATCAACTGGAGAGCAAAGAAGTGATCAGCAAGACTCATTCACCTTTCATTAGTCCCATATGGCCAGTGCAAAAGTCTAATGGTGAGTGGAGACTAACAGTGGACTATCGTGGCCTGAACAAAGTCACGCCACCACTGAGTGTTGCAGTGCCGGCCATGCTGGAACTCCAGTACAAACTGGAATCGAAGGCAGCCAAGTGGTATGCCACAATTGATATCGCTAATGCATTTTTCTCCATCCCTCTAGCAGCAAAGTGCAAGTCGCAGTTTGTTTTCATTTGGAAGGGAGTCCAACATACTTGGAATCGGCTGCCCCAGGGGTGGAAACACAGCCCTACCATTTGCCATGGACTGATCCAGTCTGCACTGGAGCAAGGGGAAGCTCCTGAACACCTGCAGTACATCGATGACATTATTGTGTGGGGTGACACAGCAGAGGAAGTTTTCGAGAAAGGGAAGAAAATAGTCCAAATCCTTCTGAAAGCCAGTTTTGACATAAAACAAAATAAAGTCAAAGGACCTGCATGAGAGATCCAGATTTTAGGAATAAAATGGCAAGATGGATGTCATCAAATCCCAATGGATGTGATCAACAAAATAACAGCTATGTCTCCACCAACAAGCAAAAAAGAAACCCAAACTTTCCTAGGTGGTGTGGGGTTTTGGAGGATGCACATCCCAAATTACAGTCTGATTGTAAACCCGCTCTACCAAGTAACCCGTAAGAAGAATGAGTTTGAATGGGGCCCTGAGCAATGACAAGCCTTTGAACAAATCAAGCAGGAAATAGTTCATGCAGTGGCCCCTGGGCCAGCTCGAACAGGACCAGATGTAAAGAATGTGCTCTACACCACAGCTGGGGAGAACGGCCTCTGGCAGAAAGAACCTAGGGAAACTCGAGGTCGACCCCTGGGATTTTGGAGTCAGGGATACAGAGGATCTGAGGCCCGTTACACTCCAGATGAAAAGGAGATATTGGCAGCATATGAAGGAGTTCGATCTGCTTTGGAGGTGGTCAGTACTGAAGCTCAGCTCCTCTTAGCACCCCGACTGCCGGTACTAGGCTGGATGTTCAAAGGAAGGGTCCCCTCTACACATCATGCAACTGATGCTACATGGAGCAAGGGGGTTGCACTGATAACTCAGCGGGCTCGAACAGGAAACCCCAGTCACCCAGGAATCTTGGAAGTGATTATGGACTGGCCAGAAGGCAAATACTTTGGGATATAATCAGAGGAGAAGGTGGGTCGTGCTGAAGAAGCCCCAAGTTGGGTGCCAAAAAGGACTGTCGTGGTTTAACCCGGCCAGCAGCTAAACACCACGCAGCCATTTGCTCACCCTCCACCCTCCCTCTCTGGGATGGGGGAGAGAAACGGGAAAGTGAAACTCATGAGTTAAGATAAAGACTGTTTATTAAGACAGGAAAATAATAATAACAATAATAATAACAACAATAATGATGATAATAGTACTACTAATAATAATGTGTACAAAACAAGTGATGCACAATGCAATTGCTCACCACCCGCTGACGGATGCCCAGCCTAACCCTGAGCAGTCCGGTGCCCCTCCCCCCGGCTAGCCACCCCTATATATTGTTTAGCATGATGTCAGATGGTATGAAATATCACTTTGGCTAGTTTGGGTCAGCTCTCCTGAGTCTGTCCCCTCCCAGCTCCTGTTGCACCCCCAGCCTGCCCGTTGGCAGGACAGAGCAAGAAGCTGAAACGGCCTTGGCTTAGTATAAACACTGCTCTGCAGCAGTTAAAACATCGGGGTGTTATCAGCATTCTTCTCATCCTAAGCCAAAACATAACATTCTACCAGCTACTAGCAAGAAAATTAACTCTGTCCTAACTGAAACCAGGACAGAGAGAGATGGATTTGATGGATGGACCATTCAGTGGATAAGGAGTTGGTTTGAAGGTCACACCCAGAGAGTGGTGATCTATGTCCAAGTGGAGACCAGTGATGAGTGGTGTCCCTCAATTGTCTGTCTTGTCTGGTACTGTATAATATCTTTATCAATAACATAGACAGTGGGATTGAGTGTACCCTCAGCAAGTTTGCGGATGACAACAAAATGAGTGGTGCAGTTAATACAATAGAAGGAAGGGATGTCATCCAAAGGGACCTGGACAAGTTTGAAAAGGGGGCCTACGGGAACTTAATGAGGTTCAACAAGTCAAAGTGACTTCTAGTTTTACTTTGTTTTGGTTTTAAAGAGCAGAAACATTCGAAATATGTTCATGAAATAAAAAGTCCAGAATCTGTTCTCCATCTTTGTAATAGAAACACGAGGAATTAAAGTCAAAACATAGTAAGAAAGAATCAGTCAAGACATTATATTAAACTGTCTAAAGTTAAGAAGAATGGTGAGTATATCTCATTGCTAGCATGTGCTGGCTGAGAAGGCTATGGATTTTCCACCAATAGAAAACTTTATATGCTGCTCCTGATCAGTTCCCCTTGTTTTTAAAATAGGGGAATGGGCTAGAGAGTGTTCTGAGGTTCTTCCATCTGTAACTTTTTATGACAAAGATTGTGCTTCATCAGACAGCTTTCAGAAAATGCGAAATAGTCACTGTTAAAATAGAAAGGAATGGAATGGAGAGACAAATTCAGGAAGCTAGATTTACAACCAAACAAACAACAAAGGAAATTAGCAATTGTAAATCATATGTAGAGTTTATATCATGTGTTTATTATGTGCATAAAAAAATTTATAAACATTTTTGTAAAAGATTAAGCAATTTAAGCATTTTTAACTATCCTTAAATATACATATATGTATATATACATAAATAAAAATGTATCTTCTTAAAATGCAACCTGAGTCAAATGTGCTATATTTTGCTTTTTATTTTGGAAATCTATTACCAATTTTAGTACCAAAGCTTAATAATACCTAATTTTTTATGTATATCAATGAATTGACAGTGCTAGGGTTTAGATTTTGTTTTGAATTGTGTTTTTCCCCAGCATAAACGTCTCTACATTATGAAATGTAGTCTAGCAGCAATTTCATTATTTATTCTTTGCTTCAATATGTCTGAAAGTGTTAGGGAAAAAAAAGGGGGGAGGCTCTGAAAGTTGGTTTTTTTTTTTTTTTTTAAAAAAAAAAAAAAGGAGACAGAGTACTTCTGAGAAAGGATAATTTTTATTGTTTTTTTTGTTGCCATTGTAGTTTTTTTACATCACCAGAAAATGAGCTACATCGAAAAAAGACACTATTAGGTCATTCATCCGTCTTCTAGCTTGGTCAGAGATTGTTCCTCTTTGACATGTAATAGGCATCTTTTCAGACTAGTTTTGAATAAACTGTACTCTAGGTTTTCTTTTGTTATCCAGAATGTCAGGCTCATGGCATTCAGTGTCAAGAATTTACTTCTATTCCACATGTATTTTTCTTTTTTTAAAATAAGTTTATGGTAGTCGTGTCTTATTATAATCAAAGGGAATATAAAATTTTGCTAAATGCTTACTCTCTTTTGCTAGTTTTTTATGCATACCAGGTATGTACTGGGTCTGGCTGGAATGTTGACTTTCCCTGCAGCAGCCCATATAGTGCTGTGCTCTGTACTTGTAGCTGGAACAGCAGTGTTATCACACCAGTGTTGTGTCTACTGCTGAGCAGTGCTGGCACACCATCGGGACTCTCTCTAACCCTCCTAGGAGGTAGACAAAAAAGTGAGAAGAGAAACATCACCAGGGCAGCTGACCTAAATCAACCAAAGGGATATTCCATACCATATGATATCACACTCAGCAATAAAAGGTGGAAATGGGAAGAAGAGGGGAGGGGTGGGCTCTCGTTGTGAAAATGTCAGTCCTCTTCCCAAACACCGGCTATGTACGTTGAGGCCCTTCTTCAAGGACATGGTCAAGCATCGCTCATTTGTGGGAAGTAGAGAGTAATTTCTTTCCTCTGCATTTCCACGTAGCCTTTATTTGTTTTGTTTGTTTGTTTTCCTCCCTTTTTTTCCTTTCCCCCTCCCTTTTCCCCTTTCCCTTTTTTTATCCCTTTAGTTAAATTGTTTAGTTCATAATAATCTTTCTTTAACTATTATTATTATTATTATTATTATTTCCCTTTAATTAAATTATCCTTATCAAAACCCTTTGAGTTATTCTTTGCTTTACTTCTTCCCCTCCTCATCTAAGGAGGGGGAGTGCGAGAGTGGTTGTGGTGTTTAGCTGCCTAGAACAGTAAAACCACCACATATGTATAGACTGTTATCTTCTACTATTGCACTAAACCTGCATGGTCACCATTAAAACATTGTGGTATTAAAAATGTGAAAATTCTGAAAATTGTAAATGTCAGTATTTTGATGATAACTACCATCTACACTTTTAGTCTTTTCTGGCTGTTCCCTTATTCTCCATACTGCTTTTTGTTGCTCTTCTCTGAACTCACTTCAGTGTGTCCATCTTCCTAATAAATAGCTTCTAGAACGTAACACAACTAGCTGGAGATGCACTGCTGCCATATCATTAGTTATTAATGTGATGAACAATGATATTGGTGAATGTGGTAGAATGATGTGAGTCTATGAAATAAATTCCTTTTTAACTGACTCAATGTTTAAAGATAGGTTTATGGCATTCACTCCATATTTTGCAAGGTTTAATCTGGAAGAAATGAAAATGGGTTTAATTAAAAGGAAAAGCAGAAAAATGTCATCTTTAAAAACATGCAAATAATTCAACAGTTATCTTTATTCTGTGTCTGGATCAGCACAATGCTAAAAGTTAGAGGAAAAAAAAAAAAAAAAAAACCTTCTGCCTTCTGGATAATAGCATGTGATAAAGTAATGTAAGAATAAAATTCATGCTCTGCCTGAGTCAGACTCAAGACAGGTTTCTCACATCATCCAAAGTACCCCTACCTATCAAGCTGTACAAAATGCAGTCTGTATTAGTGTCTCAGTTACACAAATTGTGACTAGATTTTTTTTTTCTTATATTTTCTCCTCAATAATGAATCTATACAATCAAAAAACTGCCATTTTTACAAATCACTTCTTTCAGTGTTTAAAATATCTCATTCAATTCTTATTAAAACATCTCTAATTATTATTTACCATCCATGGTACAAATTTCAATATTTTTTCTGTAGCTGATAGTTAGCTTTTTGCCTCCTGGATCAGGTATACAGAAGTGGAAATCAGTGTGAAATGTGATGCAGTAAACTTGTTACTGTGCAGTAGAAGAAGATGCAAAAGTCACAGAGAGCTTTAATTTCTTGTCTCTTCCATTACGAGCAAAGGGGGTGCTGGTCATGCTCAGTCTAAAGTGTCTTCAGAACCAGTCCTCTCACATGCGCTAAGTCTCTATTCCTGTAGTCCTCGTCTTAGACTCACCCCTGTATATGTAGGTCCCAGTACACTTAGTGGTTGTTGTTGGTTACATAATCACAGAATCACAGAATGGCCAAGGTTGGAAGACACCTCTAAAGATCATCTAGTCCAACCCCCTGCCAAGCAGGATCCCCTAGAGCACATTGCGCAGGATGGCATCCAGGGGGCGTTTGAGTATTTCCATAGAAGGACACTCTACAAACGCTCTGGGCAACCTGTTCTAGTGCTCTGTCACTCTCAAGTAAAGAAGTGCTCTCTCATATTCAGATGAAATTTCCTGTGCTTCAGTTTGTGCCTGTTGCATCTTGTCCTGTCTCTGGGCAAAACTGAAAAGAAACTTGTTCCATACTCCTGACATATGTATGACCCCTTCGTATGTATGTTAAACAACACCTCTGCACCTTACACCTCTTACACCTCTGCAAAACATTGGGAAGATATTGGCTTGACTTTGTATCATTCAACTTAATGGTAGAAAATCTAGGCTGATATGATCTAGTGTATGTAGAGATAGGTTGGACCTGATCAAGTCACTGGCTTACAATGATGTAAACAGAGTCCAAAAGAGGGTTAATACAACATATATATTTTTATGTTTATAAAATACCAGGGAGTGCAAGACAGAGAACAGGTGTCAAAATATTTTAGTGATCTCTATGGACTGTTGGTTTCTCTCTGTGGACTTCCGTACCATGTAAGATTTTGGCATTTTCTACCGTTTACGTGATTGATTTTACAGTCTTAATGATGTTCCTTTGATGCTTATCTTCAATGAGATGGAAAATCTGTTCAAAATTAATTTAGAGCATATCTCAGAGATCTTGGCAGATGGAGAGAACTTATAATCAGCTTTAGGACAAAAATAATGTCATCAAAATGGACATGCCTTCTATAATTCTGCATGTCCTAAGATGTCTACTGGTTACTATTCATCCACCCAATTGCAGGAAAATGAACTCAAATTTTAATGAACTCTTGCAAGCAGATGAGAGAAGAAATAATTTGTTGCAATTTGCAGCCCTTGTCTGATCTGAGAACTGTCATGTCCACATTTTGCAGGTCTGTCAGATGACCCTTCATATTGTTCAAGAAAGTATGACTTCATAATGAATTACAGAATCAAAGAATCACAAAATCATCTAGGTTGGAAGAGACCTCCAAGATCACCTAGTCCCACCTCTCTCTGAACTGACACTAACAAGTCCTCCACTAAACCATATCCCTAAGCTCCACATCTAAACGTCTTTTAAAGATCTCCTGGGATGTTAACTCAACCACTTCCCTGGGCAGCCCATTCCAATGCCTAACAACATTTTCGGTAAAGAAGTTCTTCCTAATATCCAACTAAAACACCTCTGGTGCAACTTTAGGCCATTCCCCCTCAACCTATCACTGGTAATATGGGAGAATAGACCAACCCTCACCTCGCTACAGCTTCCTTTAAGGTATCTGTAGAGAGTAATAAGGTCACCCCTGAGCCATCTCTTCTCCAGGCTGAACAATCCCAGCTCCCTCAGCCGCTCCTCATAGGACTTGTTCTCCAGGCCCCTCACCAGCTTCGTCGCCCTTCTCTGGACCCGCTCAAGCACCTTGATGTCCTTCCTGTAGCGAGGGGCCCAAAACTGAACACAGTACTCGAGGTGTGGCCTCACCAGAGCCGAGTACAGGGGGACAATCACCTCCCTAGCCCTGCTGGCCACACTGCTTCTTATACAAGTCAGGATGCTGTTGGCCTTCTTGGCCACCTGAGCACACTGCTGGCTCTTATTCAGCCGACAATTAACCAATACTCCCAGGTCCTTCCCTGCCAGGCAGCTTTCTAACCACTCATCTCCCAGCCTGTAGCTCTGCTTGGGATTGTTGTGCCCCAGGTGCAGGACCCAGCACTCAGCCTTGCTGAACGACATACAGTTGACCTCAGCCTATTGAAGCAGTGCTGAGCTTTCGCTACAAAAATAAGGTTTCATCCGTCATTTACTGAGCAGTTGGATTTAGCCTGATGCAACTTTTACTGCAAGATGCGCCTTCAGCACCTGTTACCAGACAAACACCAATTTGACATAAACATATGTATAATTACTTCTTAGATGTTAATTCATATAAGTGTACAAAAAAAAATAAAAATCAAAAATGTTATTTGACAGTGGAGGGATAAGAATTTAGCTTGTGTCATGCACATATTTACAGAGGCTTCACTATAGCATTAACAATCATAAATGTATGTATAGGTCAGGCTCTACAATCCAACCCATTGAACCTGCTGAACAAACTTTAAGGACTTGTCTTTTTTTTTGGTTTGATTTGGTTTGGTTTGGTTTTCATTCAGGACAGAGGGTACCAGTAGGTGGATATTTATTTATCTATTTATTTCCCTTGATGTGAGAAAAACAATCAGGTTCAGGCAGGGATCTTCATAAAGCCTGTTACAAATATTGAGCCAAAAGACTTTTCCCACTTTCTATCACTGGTGCTAGTCCTGGAACTCAGATCTATGTATGTTCAAAGAATCACATATTGTTGAGCCCTCATCTGCAGGGAGATGTCTTGAAAGAGACTGAAAAATTTCATATTGATTAAGACTGGTCCAAGCACTTGTCCCACATGTGTTCTGCCAAAATAAACCTGCTGGACTTGTGGATTAATAAGATGTTTTGGGGGCTGTCCCAGACTACAACTGTCTTGGCTAAAATGAGGTAAAAGAGAATTCTGATAATGATAAGGAGCTGATATGATAATACTTCCTAGAACTATGTTTTGGTATATATCCCAGAATCTTGGGAGGTCTGTAAGTTGTGGAAAGCCTGATTTTCTAAAGTAGTTCTTGTAGCCAAACAACATATATTTCTTTAGATGGAATATAGATTCTCTCTAAGGACAGAAACTTGGCATATTAACTTGGGAGAACTAGAAGCTAAGTAATGAGTGCAGTTTTAAGGAACAGGGACCTTGAGTCAAATCTGAAAAGCTTTCATCCAATTTTTTACAACCTTTGATTAATCCTTAGAAATTGGATACTGAGAGGTCTCTTTCCACAGTCTCAAAATGGCCCCACCCATCCTGTCTCCTTGCCCAACAAATTGTCCAGCCACCTGGTTAGTCCCTTGTTTCCTTTCCAGTTCATTGGTCTGCTTCTCTGATGCTACAGCTTTTAATCGCTCTCTTACCTACATGTAAGTGCTTCCTACTCTGAGCTTTTTGTTGCTGATTTTTGTAAAACCACTGTATTGCAAATGTGTTGCTTGGTTGTACTATTAGGGCATTTCTGTGAAGGCTGCTTGCAGGGGGAATCTTTTGGAGATTTTACTGTTAGTGTTAAGCAGCTTTTGCTGAGTCTATAATAAACTGCAATGTCTTATAAGTCTATCATTCAATACAATTTTTGCTTCCTCTGTGGTGGAGAAAGAGCAAGAAATGTCTGCTCTCACCAGATGCTGCATGCATTAAATGATACTTCGAACTGAGTTTTGTGTATTTGACTTTACCTTTATAAATGTTTTAATTGTGATGGTTATTTTTTATTATTCATTCGTTTATGACAGCATGTGAGAACTGTTCAGGAGACATTTTGCAATAGCTGATTTTTCAAGTAATTTAGTCAACTGCTTGTGGGTGTGAGAAAGTTTTGTCATTAGCAGTCGGACAGGTGCAGTAGTATTATCAAGTTTTCTTTGGATCCAGCCTGAGCTATTAATGGCAGAGCTATTTCTCAGGGAGTTAGGTATTAAATGGTTTTCATGATAAAGTCTGACCATTCTGGCAGCCTGTGGCTCCATAGCCTTCCAGAGAGAAAGAAGCAGAGCCTGCATGGACACAGCTAGCCCAAAAACCTAGATTACAATTTTAATTTGACCTGGATTACATATGATGATATGATATGACCTACAGTGATAGGATTCAAAGTTCTGAATGTAAAAAGATAAACATCATTTCATGTTTCCGACAGCACTAACAAGAGGAAGAGAAAAAAGCTGTGAGTGTTAGTGGATGGGCAGATTTTGCTTCCTGGTGATAGAATTATGGCTATACAATAATGATCAAGTCATTGCCTCTGTAATTTAGAGAATAAATAAATAAATAAATAAAACAGTCTCAATTTGTATTGCCACAAATTATAGTATAAAGGCGATCCTCTAAAATAAGAGTATGAATAGAACATTGGTAGAAAGGTGGCATTTAACTTTAATTAATTTTATTTAATTAAAATAATTTAATTTAATTTAATTAATGGATAATTTAAAAAATTGCTAATTTTTTAAGTTTCATTGAAGTTGCTTAAAATCATCTTTTTGTCCTCTGCCTAAAGTACTCTTTTTCTGAAGAAACTTAGACTATAGTGTGATAAGTGTCTTTGCTAATGAGAGGTCAACAATGAAAGGTATTCAACCCATCTGAAAATTAACCCCTTAAAACTGTTTTCTTCCAAAATACTGAATTGATTAGCTGTTTATGTGACTCCCACAAGCATTATTTAGAACAGAAAGAATACATTGTTAGGATAGCTGAAAAAGGGTTCCAGGGCAGACAGAACATCTACTTTAAAAACAATAAACATTTAATTCAGTTTTGATTGCACATGAAACCACCGCCTTTTATGTACAGTAAAATTTCATTAGTCTGAAATGTTGAAGATACAACAAATCTGTTTTATCATGGAGAGTCCCTTTCAAAGAAGTAATGGCTTTTAAGGCTTTAAAACATTCTATGTGCAATAGATGGATAGCCATTGGCTAATTTAGGTGTTTTATTTCTGAAAAGCTCGTAATAACAGAAATAGAAAACTGCGTTGCAGAAGTTCTAAAATAGAACTTCATTTGACTCATGAGCTGTGAAATAATCGAAATGCTATGCCTCTAAGTAATGACATGCATAAGTTATTGGCTTTGATACTACCTTCCAGTTTAGTTTAATGTTTAGATTTCCAGAAATTTGGCTCTGTAAACCTGCTCAGTCTTTCTTTGTTCCTTTTTATTTCTTTTCTACTACTGACAAATGGGGGAATGAGGAGTTTGCTTTCCATTTGAAATTAAACTTACAAACAAAAGAAAACAAACAGAGAAACTAGACCATGTCTCCTACGGTTGTTATGCATCAATAAGAGTAGACTTGTAGTATGCCAATTTTCAGTGTTACCTTAAAGAGTTCACGTAAGGAATATATTACAAATGTACTTTATAGTTGATCTGTACACCTGACTTATTACACTAAGACTTCAGCAAATGTAAGTACAAATGTAAATGGAGGAAAAAAAAAAGAAAAAAAAAAAAAAAGAAAAAAAAAATAAAGAGGAAGAAAGCCCCAATGATCTTCTACTTCAATAATCATGCCGTTTCATAAATTGAATCCCTTCTAGAGTCTAGCTTTGAATCATAGAACCATAGAATCATTAAGGTTGGAAAAGACCTTCAAGATCATCTGGTCCAACCATCACTCTACACTACTAATATTAATATTAATATTACACACTACCAATATTAATATTAATATTACACTACCAGCTAAACCATGTCCCTAGGCACCAAGTCCAACCTTTCCTTGAACACCCCCAGGGATGGTATATATTCATAAAAAATAAACAGATCTATCAAACTTCACTTTCTAAGTATAAGACATAGTTTCTGTACATAATTCTATAATCATTACAAATTAAATCATCATCTGAAATAAATTTATTAACCAACTGCTTCATAAGTTAATCAGATGAATAGAACATGTAGTTGTCCTGGTTTCAGTTAGCACAGAATTAATTTTCTTCCTAGTAGCTGGTGGAATGCTGTGTTTTGGCTTAGGATGAGAAGAGTGCTGATAACACCCCGATGCTTTAATTGTTGCAGAGCAGTGCTTATACTAAGCCAAGGACATCTCAGCCTTTTGCTCTGTCCTGCCAACGGGCAGGCTGGGGGTGCAGTAAGAGCTGGGAGGGGACAGACCCAGGACAGGTGACCCAAACTAGCCAAAGGGGTATTCCATACCATCTGACGTCATGCTAAACAATATATAGGGGTGGCTACCTGGGGGGGAGGGGGCCGGACTGCTCGGGGTTAGGCTGGGCATCGGTCAGCGAGTGGTGAGCAATTGCATTGTGCATCACTTGTTTGTACATACTATTATTACTTTCCTATTATCACCATTGTGTTATTATTGTTATTATTTTTATTATTATTTTGTTATTATTATTTTCCTGTCTTATTAAACTGTCTTTATCTCAACTCACGGGCTTCACTTTCCATTTCTCTCCCCCGTCCCAGAGAGGGAGGGGGGAGGGTGAGCGAACGGCTGCGTGGTGTTTAGCTGCCGGCCGGGTTAAACCACGACAGTAGTCTATTATATAAAGATAATTTGGGCTTCAAATAGCTTGTGCTTAATAAACGCATAGTTGATCCCAAAGCCTGGTATTTACCATAATATTTTTCTTGGATTTATATTCATACTCTTTAATGTATCAAATATAGTCTCACAGACTATGTTATCTATAAGCCTTAGCCTCAGGATGTGACACTCACAAAGTGTTTAACGAAAAACCTTCTGTTCAAATTTGATAACCATTAAATACAGGCTTTTAAAAATATCCATCTATCCTGTCATGTCTGATTGCATTCCTAATATGAGAGCAATGAAGTGTCATTAGCCAACAACTATAGAATTAGATTGTATATAAAGTTGAATACTGCAGTTTCCTTAGTATTTTTCAAGTTATTTGATTACTCTTTTCTTCCTAGTAACTTAAATAATTTTCTGCAAATTGAAAACAACACAGTTTTGGCATATGAGGGTATGTTACAAGGTTGTTAAAAAATAACTAAGAATTTAAGATATAGTTAAAATTAGTATATTTACTTACACTGATTGAAGATCTTTATAAAACTATCTTTCCCATAATAGTTTTATAGGGAAGGCTTAGGTTAGCACATATATTTTCTATGCAGCAAAGCTCCTTATGTCAGTGTGAACTGCATCTATATGAGGAAATATGACAACATCATTAGATCACAAGAAGAATGTCTGCAAGTATGGAAGTGACATGATTCTTAGAAAACTACTTGGAAAATATAATCAGAACAACAGCTTACAGATTTACAAAGTTATTAATTTTATTTATCTCTTATTGCCTAAGATGTAGAGACCGCAACACAATGATAGAATATTTGATTGCAAAATAGAATGCAAGAAAGAGGCTTGGTGGATCCCTAAATTGATTCAGTCTGCTGTGTCACACCACCATCCCTGTTTACAGTGACTAATGTAGAGATATCTTCTAGCTCCTTTTGAGAATCTTCTTTAATGTTCAAATCCTAAGTATAAAACAATGCTGATTGATTTGTCCTCTTTAATATCTTCATCAATGATGTGGACGAGGGCATTGAGTGCACCCTCAGTAAGTTTGCAGATGACAACAAGTTAGGTGCGTGTGTTGATCTGCTCGAGGGTAGGAAGGCTCTGCAGGAGGATCTGGATAGGCTGCACCGATGGGCTGAGGTCAACTGCATGAAGTTCAACAAGGCCAAGTGCCGGGTCCTGCACCTGGGGCGCAATAACCCCAAGCAGAGCTACAGGCTGGGAGATGAATGGTTGGAGAGCTGCCAGGCAGAGAAGGACATGGTAGTGATGGTGGACAGTCGGCTGAATATGAGCCAGCATTGTGCTCAGGTGGCCAAGAAGGACAACGGCATCCTGGCTTGTATCAGAAACACTGTGACCAGCAGGGCTAGGGAGGTGATCGTCCCCCTGTACTCGGCTCTGGTGAGGCCACACCTCGAGTACTGTGTTCAGTTTTGGGCCCCTCGCTACAGGAAGGACATCGAGGTGCTTGAGCGGGTCCAGAGAAGGGCGACGAAGCTGGTGAGGGGCCTGGAGAACAAGTCCTACGAGGAGTGGCTGAAGGAGCTGGGCTTGTTCAGCCTGGAGAAGAGGAGGCTCAGGGGCGACCTTATTGCTCTTTATAAGTACATTAAAGGAGGCTGTAGCAAGGTGGGTGTTGGTCTGTTCTCCCATGTGCCTGATGACAGGACAAGGGGGAATGGGCTTAAGTTGCGCCAGGGGAGTTTTAGGTTGGATGTTAGGAAGAACTTCTTTACTGAAAGGGTTGTTAGGCACTGGAACAGGCTGCCCAGGGAGGTGGTGGAGTCACCATCCCTGGAAGTCTTCAAAAGACGTTTAGATGTAGAGCTTAGGGATATGGTTTAGTGGGGACTGTTAGTGTTAGGTTAGAGGTTGGACTCGATGATCTTGAGGTCTCTTCCAACCTAGAAATTCTGTGATTCTGTGTTTCTGATATGCAGGAGAACAAAGTCCAAGTTATATAACATGGGTGTTTTTTTTTTGTGCTGACACAGATACTACATGCTAATGGAAATTACTTCAGAATAGTCGCTGTTGAGATTGGTAGTGCTCTTTTTCTCCTGTCTGTATTTTCTGATGCTTCCATCTTCCACCACAGAATTATTCAGTTGCTGGTAGGTTTTTCTCAGCTATGAACTCTGAGCTTTTGTTAGTTCTTTATGATTCCAAAAAACATAATTCAGAATGTGAGGCTTTGTATACCTCAACCAAATTTTCAGTTCCTTGAGAACAGTATACTCTATTGCTTAGGCAGAATATCTATGAGCTGTACTTACAATAAGTGTGAAATTATCTAGGTACTGAGGTTAAATTCAGCAAATCATTCTCAAAATAAAAATGAAGCAAACACAGTAAATACTAACACACAATTTATTTTGACACTTTCAAGTAATGAAAATAGACTGTGGATTTTGAAGGGAAATTAATATTACTGAATAAATAGTTTTAAAATTGGTGTACATTCCTCAGCATATTCCCATGTTTGATATCCAAATACAAAGGCAATGTAACAAATTGCCTTTCTGACAGGTTTACAGCAGAGGTTTCTCCTGAGATATCCTACATCTCAGAAGACTCACTTTCCCAGGGCAATGAGTTTTATTTTATTTTATTTTATTTTATTTTATTTTATTTTATTTTATTTTATTTTATTTTATTTTATTTTATTTTCTGTTTTGTTTTGTTTATTTTTATTCTATTATTTTATGTCATTCCTACATTCTGTAGGCATTGCTTTACCTACAGAAAAGTTGACAAAATGAAGCAGTATTGAAACAGGAAATGAAGCAGGAAAAGAAGCGCTCTTTTTGTCTTCTAGTGAATATTTAAATCTGCAGAAGCACTATGAGGAAAGTAAAATAATCTTAGATGAATAGAAATTGTTCTCTCAGCTCCCAAAATCAATACTTCATGGAAGAATATAAGGGGACAACATGTGAGCTGTTGACACTAACTCACTAGCAAGTAGAATAAGGACTGCAATGTGAGACAACGTTCAACAGCCCTCTATTCACACTAAATATACACTTGCTAATATAACATGGACAATAAACACTTTTTTTTTTTTTTTCCAAAATCTTAAACTGCAGCAAAGTCCAGGTCTCATTGTTAGAGGACGCAAGGCCGAAAACACGACAGACACCAGCAGAGTCAGATCATGCTCCATTTTATTGCCCGAATAGCCTAACTTTTATAGTGAACTTAACAGGGGCGGACAGTGTTTCACACAAGATTATTGGTCAAAAGCACTCAGATAAACAACTACAAGAAAACAACCCCGTCTGCAAGAAAACAACCCCCTTGTGATTAGCAGTCACGTAGACCTTGTCCTTGAAGCCAGCTGCTGGTTACAATATTTTTCTGAATTCCTCAACTGGGCGACGTGAGAACACTGTCATGGGAACTTCTCATAGTTATCCTGGTAGCTTGGTTTGCTCAGCTACAGCAGGCCATGGGATTTGCTGAGGCCTACTCCTGGTTGCTGCTCAGATCGAACAATTGTTCCACGGACTCATGTCCACGCCCTTTGTGCCAATTCCCAACATCTCATAAGACATCTTTACAAGTAGAATTGAATCTGATCAAAAGCCAAATAAATACTTGATTTCTGTTGAAATGCAGTTTGCTTCCTGAAGTGCTTCATGCACATGGAACTCTGAGTAACCAAGAGATCACCACAATTATTCTTCCCAAAGCTGAACAATGGTTTACATTTTAAGGCTGTAGGAGTCAGTATATGGCAGTGACATCTAGTGAGGTCTGAAGCGCCTAGAGTTAGACCTACACCTGAACATGTTCACTGCAATACTGATCTTTGTTTCACCTAACTTCTCCTAACTTCTCCTAAACGCAAATTCCTTGGAACTTCATATATCTTCAGCTTTTCAATAGTTAACTGTATGCTTCAGAGGCTAAAAGATCATGATTTTCAACAGCACCTACAGTAATAGATGGGGCTTAAGCAGGGAGGACTTTTTAATCAAATCAGTCCTAACAAGAATATATGAAACATCTAGAATGATTTTATCATTTAATTGTGGTCATTTTCATTTGGACATTATTTTGAAGATTCAAATTCAAAATGGCAATATATATATATATGTATGTATGTTTCTTTTCTCTTTGTGTTTCTCTACTCAGCACGGCTCTTCAACAAGTGTCTAATATCTCTTCACTGTTCTTACCAGTATATGGTAATATGAAGGACTTAAACATCTTTTACTATTATATACATGAAGTTTCTTGGAATGTTTATGTTTTTCTTTTATTACTGTCCAAAAGTAATTCATTCTTCAGCACATGCATCTTTTTACCACAGATAAATGATTTTGAAAATAAAACCCAGTCATCTGGCTTTGATCTAAATTGTATTTCTATGGGGTAGTGCAAAGCAATTTCATTTTATTCAACATTCTTATATTACTATCACAAAACATTTAAGAGCTAAGTCAAACAACAGCTAAAGAGAAGTAGAAGATATTAAAGTGAGATTTAGAAGAGAAAATGCACTAATGGATCATAGAAATAAAGCACCAAAAATAGGTAAAAATAATTCATGTACCTTTAGCTGCTGAGTAGGTTGGAAGACAATAGCTGTTATAGCTTGAGAAAAAGAAGCAGGATAGAGAAAGTTTATTTTTATAAACTCATTCATACGGTTCCCATCACTATAATTTTCCATGCCTCCTTATACCCACACAATATAACATTTTTCTTCTGTTTGTCTTCCTTCACTTCCAATGTAATTTATTATGTATTGTTCTTGTTATGTGTTGTCATTGTGGGAAAGCAGGGGTCAAAGATGTGGACTTTACAGCTTGCACTGAAAGTCCCATCCTTGCATTCTGAGGGTAGTAAGGGACATATTGCTGTCAAACCCATTAGACTTTCTTCTCAGTTAGGAAGCTCTCATTGTCTTTCTTTGCAGGGGTGGGGGAATGAGGAGTCTATTTGGCTAGATTCAGTCTTCAGAACAGGCATCCAACGTGAACATACTGTGAACAGCAACATATCTCCAATTTAGCTGAGTGATGAGGGACAGCTTTTTATAAGGTATAGCTTGTTGTAAGCCCAGTAGTGTAATATCCGAGAGTATTCACTCAGAGCTTATGCTCAGAAATTCTTGAACTTTTCTATCACTTGTTGTCTTTCTTGATTCAGGTTCTGAGCTGAGCCAAATCACACAGTCATATATTTACAAAGAGATTAGAGCATGCACGGTGACCAGAGATCCTAGCTCAGCTGACAAAGAGAAATTGTCAAACCATGGTAATTCAAACAGGTATCTGAGAATATCTTCATATCCATCAAGAATATGGACTTTTGAAGTTTAAATGTATTTATTAAACAAAATTCAAACAAATGCATTTTCTATGAGCTTCACATCAGTGTTATAGTATCCTGAAGCAGATAATAGAATAAGCATAAAAAAATGAAATGGTGTAACAACAGATGTTGTTTAAAGAGATAAGAGCTCAGAGTCAATTCAAAGTAATTTGTGAAAGCTGACATTGGAAAGAGATTATATAGGAAAAGACAACAAACAGCAATTGCAATACTTCAGTTTTCAGGGATAGTACAGTCAATGGAAGATTCATCTTTCCTAACTTTCACCAACTTTCACCCTCTAAAGTGAAGTGTCCATCTATATTCAATGGGGAAAAAAATGAGCCACACAATACAGAAATTGATTGCATTAAGAGGAACTGAGACAGAGGTTTCCACTGTTGCTTAAGATTTCTTGACTCCCTGTGGTATGACCCGGTCAGCAGCTAAACACCATACAGCTGTTTGCTTGCCCTCACCCCTCCCTCTCTGGGATGAGGGAGAGAAACGGGAAATTGAAGCCTGTGAATTGAGATAAAGACAGTTTATTAAGACAGGAAAATAATAGTAAATAATAATAATAATAATAATAATAATAATAATAATAATAATAATAATAATAATAATAATAATAATAATAATAATAATAAATAATGTGTACAAAACAAGTGATGCACAATGCAATTGCTCACCACCCGTTGACCGATGCCTAACCTATCCCCAAGCAACCGGCCCCACCATCTTCACAGAATCACAGAATCACAGAATTTCTAGGTTGGAAGAGACCTCAAGATCATCGAGTCCAACCTCTGACCTAACACTAATAGTCCCCACTAAACCATATCCCTAAGTTCTACATCTAAACATCTTTTAAAGACTTCCAGGGATGGTGACTCCACCACTTCCCTGGGCAGCCTGTTCCAACACCTCACAACCCTTTCGGTAAAGAAGTTCTTCCTAACATCCAACCTAAAACTCCCCTGGCGCAACTTAAGCCCATTCCCCCTTGTCCTGTCATCAGGCACATGGGAGAACAGACCAACACCCACCTTGCTACAGCCTCCTTTAATGTACTTATAAAGAGCAATAAGGTCGCCCCTGAGCCTCCTCTTCTCCAGGCTGAACAAGCCCAGCTCCTTCAGCCACTCCTCGTAGGACTTGTTCTCCAGGCCCCTCACCAGCTTCGTCGCCCTTCTCTGGACCCGCTCAAACACCTCGATGTCCTTCTTGTAGCAAGGGGCCCAAAACTGAACACAGTACTCGAGGTGCGGCCTCACCAGAGCCGAGTACAGGGGGACGATCACCTCCCTAGCCCTGCTGGTCACAGTGTTTCTGATACAAGCCAGGATGCCGTTGTCCTTCTTGGCCACCTGAGCACAATGCTGGCTCATATTCAGCCGACTATCAACCATCTCTCCCAGATCCTTCTCTGCCTGGCAGCTCTCCAACCACTCATCTCCCAGCCTGTAGCTCTGCTTGGGGTTGTTGCGCCCCAGGTGCAGGACCCGGCACTTGGCCTTGTTGAACTTCATGCAGTTGACCTCAGCCCATCGGTGCAGCCTATCCAGATCCTCCTGCAGAGCCTTCCTACCCTCAAGCAGATCGACACACGCACATAGCTTGGTGTCATCTGCGAACTTACTGAGGGTGCACTCAATGCCCTCGTCCAGATCATCGATGAAGATATTAAAGAGGACCGGCCCCAGCACCAAGCCCTGGGGAACGCCACTAGTGACCAGGAATGCCACTAGTGGCCAAAAATAATGCTAAATAATAAATAATAATATAAATAACACTAAACAGCATGCTAAAAAAACAGACACTGCTGGAAATCCAAAATGTTTCTCATATTGATAAGGAGGAATGAGACATTTGGGTTCCAGTGGAATAACTTTTATTCAAAAATATATAAAACAATACAAAAATGTGGTTTTACATTTTATTGGCTTTGAATAGGTATTTATATACACATACATTATACACACACATTAAAAAGAAAAAAAGGAAAACAATTGTTTGTTTCAATGATTATTTCTAAAGGTTTTTATGTAATATTTTCATTGTGTTCTATCCAATTCAACTGCTTATTTGGTTATGGAAGGAATTTGTCTATCTTGGCTGGATTGTCTGTGGTTTATTACGCTATTATTTAATCCCATAAGAAAACAATTCAATTAATATTCAAATATGATACTTCATTATTTTGCATTGAAATCTCGGTGATTTTCATACAATTACTAAGCCAGAGTTTTTCTACTACATTAACACTTGCATGCACACTATAAGATGTATATTGTAAAACATATATAAGAAGAAATAATTTAAGTAGGTTTTCTAATATCTTTACTTTTTAAAAATAACTTTTTGACTATCTGAGAATACCTATAATTTGCTTCTGACATATTTCTATTCTTTAGACTAAATAACAGTAATTCACTCAACTCACTTTCCACATGGACTATGTTTTCTAGCCTTCTGATTACTCTGCTTGCCTTCTTCTAGGGTTTCTGAAAGTTTCACCTTCTTTAAATGCATACTAGACTTGATAATACATGTTTCTTAAAATAGGGCCTTGTTAGTCTTTTACAAATTCCAACACCTCCATTTTTACAATGGAACTGTGGACTAATAAACAATTTGCCTTTTAGTGTAATCCTAGACAGACAAAAATGACACAGATATGGTTAATCCTGCCTTGAATTTGTTGTGTTGTCTCTTGAAAACCATTTCAGCCCTAAAACTTACATTAAGAAAAGATACAGATTATTCATTTATTTCACATTTATATATATACAAATATGTATATATAATATATTATGTGTAATGTATAATATAATATAATATAATATAATATAATATAATATAATATAATATAATATAATATAATATAATATAATATAATATAATATGTATGGTAATGTAATATAATATATATGATAATATATTATATAATATATTATATAATATATAATATAATTTTATATAATATATATTATGTTATATTATACATGTATGTTTTTATATACGTATATTTAGTGAGAGAGAGAGATAGAGAGAGATTGAGGGAGAGAGAAAATATGGAAATATCAGTCTGGAAGAGGATGTTTGGGTCAGCAAACCTAATTCCCAGTCCAAGTTAGTATCCGTGCCATGCTCTCACTCATAAATATATCAGGCTTCCATTTTTTTTCCATATTTTTTCCTACCTAGCAATCATGTTTATTACACACAGAGGGTCCAAGCCTGATCACATGAAAGTCAGGATGGAACCTTCTACAGCCTTCAGTAATGCATGATTAGTTTAATTCTTAGACAAATTTTAATTCTTGGAGAAATTTGAACCAGAATTTAGACAGCATTTTTGATAGGGAAATTTACTTTGTCCCACATGTTTTTTCCTTGAAGAAGTAGGCTCTAAACACATATACTCTAAGTGTGTTCTACATGCCAATTATATGTTGATTAAACAAACTTTTATCTTCAAATTCAAAGTTTTTCTGCTTCCAGCACATCTCCCTTGATTTTGTGATATATAGAAAGAGAAACAGAATTCTGTTCCATTTTCATATAGTTCATTACTTCATAGATAACCTTCTGTCATGTTCCCTGTTATTCATTTACCTTAAATGATGTAGCCTGAATCTTTTCAATCACTTTCCATATAAAAGTCCTGAAATAATTTTTCATATCTTATGTTCAAATTAACTTTTTTGTTTGTTTGTTTGTTTCTATTTCTGCTCAGTCTTTCCGGGGGCTGAACGATCAGAATCAAGCATACATCTCAAGATTAAGTCATGCATTGATTCATCTAGTGGAATTAACACTACAGAAAAATACAAGACTACATTCTGCCAGCACTGATGCTCTGTATTCTGCTACCTCTACTGCCTCAAAGACTGTGACACACCTTTTGTTGTTTTCGTTGTTCCCTTTTGGTCAAAGGCAATGCTTTAAATTTTCACAGTCTAAAATTAAGAAAATCAACTTCTGTTTTAACAGAAACCTACATTTATAACAAATGTGGGAAAAGGTTACTGAATCATTTTATCTTTTAAAGACTGAAGAAAAATGACTGAGAAATTCTGCAATGATGAAAGATTCAAAATCTCATTACAGAGGCTTTGAAGAAGGCTGAATGAAGAGATTTGCAACAATACCTGATACAAACAGCATTGCTTCATTTTAATGAATGAGGAACAGAGGAAACTAACATATAAATTCTATGTCTGGAACAAGAAAAGGTACAGCATGCTGTTGTAGGAAATTACATTAAATATTATGGAGAACGTGTTCAATAGATTTCAGCCTAATTAGTGTAAATCTTTGGCATACTCTCAACACAAATGTGCTATAAGTTTGAGGAAGTACATTTGCCACCTAACAATGCAATAATTCTTTGAATAATGAATAATCTCTTGCATTCCTCTATCAGATTTCCTGGACATATTAGGCTTACTTGACATGTTAGGAGATAATGTGTAATGTAGATATTCATAAAGCTGATTTGTGCTTGCCCAGAAAGTCTGGTAAGTATAACCTATTAATCTGTGTATGTGCAGGGTGCATCAGAGTTAAAACCTCTGCATCTTTAAATACATTTGCTGGAACCAGATAGTTCTGGCTCAGTCTCTTAAAAAGTAAAAAATTTCTAACTGCCATTTAGGTGGAGAGAGCTTTATCTCACATACAAAGCTGCGAGGTTGCATATGTCCAAAGTTCCTGCAGGTATTCTACTGAGGAAACCAATCAGGTCTAGTTGCCTCAAAGAAATTGAAGACAAGAACCTCAAAGTTCCTGGAACCTGCAGATGAATCTGCAGTAACAAGGGCTCAAAGACAATCCCTAATTACTTAGGGGTAGAGAGTGTTACTTCATGTCACAGAAGAGCAAATCAAGGTACTCTAAACACCAAACGCTCCCCACCTTAACCCTCCCCCTCCACAAAAAAAAAACAAAAAAAACAAAACAAAAAAAAAAAAAAAAAAAAAAAAAAAAGTGTATGCAGATTAAGAACTCCATTGTAAACACTGGAGCGACTCTCAAGGAACACTCCAGAAAATGTGTTTTTGTTTTGGCACCATGTCACAACCTGGGTAGTTTCAGGAAAGGGTCTACATGTTAAATTGCCACAGTTGAAATCTGAAGTTGAATTGAAAAGAAAGAAGCATCATACACTCAGTGGTGTGAAGCACATGAGGAAGGAGTCAGAGTTATTGAGGACTTCTGTGAAGTATTAGGAAAATTTATCCATGGAAAATTTGACTAGTGTTGGAGAGAAAGCATCCCCATAATTTCAGATGTACTTCAAGATGGAAAAGGTAAACTAAGAAGTTGCTTTGCTTGGGCAGTTGAGAGTACTGATAAAAATACAACACTCTTGCAAATATTCCTCTTCTGGACATCTGTGACAAAGTGGCTGAAAAATTTTAACTGCAGTTGTATTTAATTTATATCATAGAATATAGAATCATAGAATCATACAATCACAGAATGACTCAGGTTGGAAGGGACCTTAAAGATCATCTACTTCCACACTGTCCCTTGCCTTAGGCAAGGATACTCACTAGATCAGGTTGCCCAGGACCTTATCCAACCTTACTTTGAACACCTTTAATAATGGAGCATCCACAACTTCTCTGGATAACCTGTTCCAGCGCCTCACCACCCTCCAAGTGAAGAATTTCCTCCTAACATCCAATCTAAATCTCCCCTCTTTTAGTTTAAAACCATTTCCCCTTGTCCTGTCATTATCTGCTTGAGCAAAGAGTTGCTCTCCATCTTTTTTAAAAGTCCGCTTTAAGTACTGAAAAGCCACAATGAGGTCTCCCTGGAGCCTTCTCTTCTCTAGGCTGAACAGCCCCAGCTCTCTCAGCCTATCTTCGTAGGAGAGGTGCTCCAGCCCCTTGATCATCTTCCTGGTCCTCCTCTGGACTCGCTCTAACAGATGAACATCCTTCTTGTACAGGAAGCCCCAGATGTGGATGCAGTGCACCTAGTGAGGCCTCACGAGGGCGGAGCAGAGGGGGACAACCATCTCCCTTGACCTGCTGGGCACTCCTCTTTTGATGCAGCCCAGGATTCAGTTGGCATTCTAGGCTGCAAGCACACTCTTCTGGCTCATTTGAGCTTTTCATCCATCAGAAATGCCAAGTCTTTCTCTGCAGAGCTGCTCTCAGTGAGTTCTTCTCCCAGTCTGTACTCCTGTCTGGGGTTGCCCCGGTCCAGGTGCAGCACCTTGCACTTTGACTTGTTGAACCTCATTAAGTTCCCGTAGGCCCCCTTTTCAAACTTGTCCAGGTCCCTTTGGATGACATCCCTTCCTTCTATTGTATTAACTGCACCACTCATTTTGTTGTCATCCGCAAACTTGCTGAGGGTGCACTCAATCCCACTATTTCATATCTAGTAATATAGTAAAAAATATCTATGTTATTCACTGGGAGATGGTATAATTCCCTTAACTCTTTTTGTCCTGTTATTCATTGACCATTCCAGAACATACTTTTCTAAGTCACGGACCGGGGCTGAAAAATGACACAGGGAATTCTTTTACACTTTCTGGAGTGCAGACGCAGGGAACCCTAACAGGCTGAAGAATCTCTAACTGACTGAGTGATTCATACATGTAGAATCATGGAATCATTTGGTTTGGGAGAGATCTTCTGAAATCATCTAGTCCAGTCTGCTAGAGCAGGTTGCCCAACTGTGTCCAGTTAAGTTTTGAATATCTCTATGGATGTAATCTCCATAATTCTCTGGACAGCCTGTTCCAGTGTTTGAGAATCCTCACTGTAAAAAAAAATAAATTAAAATAAATTAAATATATATATATATCTTGTGTAGATGGAATTTAAGTGTTGAAATGTGTGCCTATTTCTTCTTGTCCTGTCAGTGGGCACTACTGAAAAGAGTTCTCTTGTTGTCTTTGGGTACTTACCCACACTGATAAGCTTCTTCAGGCTGAACTGTCCTATCTGTCTCAGCTTTTCCTCATATGAGAGGTGCTGCAGTCCTTTCATCATCTTTGTGGCCTTGTGCCACTCAGTTGTGTTTGCCTATATGCATTAAGATTTTTTTGGATGTGCCAATACATAATTGATATATTCATGGAATTCTCTGTATTCCTTCACTGTATTTTTTTTGATTGTTTTTTTTTTTTGTTTGTTTTGTTTTGTTTTGTTTTGGTTGGTTGGTTGTTTGGTTGGTAGATTTTTTTCCTTTTTTTTTTTTTTTTTTCTCCACTTTCTACATAGAGAAATAAAATGCTTCAGGTTCCCATGCCCTCTATATCTTTACTTTTTCTGTCACTTTCCACAGAACACACTGAACTGTGACCTTTGCAACACCATTTTCTCAGCTCATCTCTCTGCTTTCTTGTCTCCTTGAGCTTGATCCTGTCTGACAGTTCTGCATCAGTGGCTGTCATTGCTCTACTGCTCCAATCCTTTTGCGAATAGGTACACTTATACCTACTACTCTAGGCCTTTCAAGTAATTTGTCCTCAGTTTTATTAATCTCACTCAATGCTCTTGCTTCTAGAAAATGAATTTCTTGTCCCCTAAACTATTCTGTTTCTAATTATGGAATATTTTACATTGCCAAAGTTACATGGCAATGTTATATGTCAATGTACATCCTCAGATTTGTAACAGCTGTATTCTCTCCTTTCTTGTTCTTGTTTTGGTACATTATAGCATGTACCTGAACTCTTAGAAAACTGCCTCCCTGACAGAAATATCCATGCAAAGTCCCTTCTTATTCAAAGAATCACAAATGATGGAATCATATTAATAATATGACATACTTACCAATAATGTTTAAGTAATATATTTAAGTAATATATTGACTATATTGATATCAGGACAGAATCTCTCACATAGCTGAAATTTACTTCTCTCTGTTTTGAATGAAAATAAAAATAATCATTAGAAAATAGTAATAATAATAAAAACCACATTTTAAAAGTATTTAATCTCTTACACTATTACAATTGCTTATTGCAATTATAAGTATTGCAAAAAGCAGGATTATGCCAAGAAAATGAACTGGTTTTAATACTGAGGCTTTCTTTCCCTTTTTACATTTGGCATTTAGTTTTAAATGGGTAATATTTGCTGTCTTCTGCAGAAATGACGGCTGAAGATATTTTCTTAAGGGTAATTTTTCTGCATCTGATGCTTCATTGTTCTTAGGACTCTACTACAGTAAAAAATATAAAAAATACAAATACAAATACAAATACAAATAAAGACTGTGTTACAATGGCACCTTTGTGATCTTCATCAGTCAAATATGGGAATTCTATTTGATGTAGAGTTGAATAAAATATGAATGTTGCATTAAAATGGCTTCAAAAGATCCTTTATGAAAGAAGTGCTGTTGAATTTTTCAAGCCTGAAGCCATTATAAAATTTACTAACATTTTCATTAATCCTTTGCTCACATATACTGGTTTGAGACAGCTTCCTTTTCTTTACTGTCCTTGAACAAAACAGAAACACAAAAATGTGGTTTAGAAATCTTATCCATATGTCTCCTCAGACCACGCATGCTGTCATTTTTATTGTTTTGTTGTTGGATTTTATAGTCCTTAATTAAAGGAATAAAAATATATATATTAAAAATATTGGAATAATTTTTCTGGGTCTATCACATAAAGAAATAGATTGTGTTATCATTTTTTGTAAATATGACTTGTGATCTGGCATTTCTTAGTTAATTTTCAGATCAAGCTTTTATATTCAAACTTGAAGTGCTGAAATGATTGATTTTAGGAAAGTGATATAAGGATGAAATGTGGAAATATGTTTCTTATTGAAGTCTTCAACTTCGATACAAATTTTATTTGGAGACCAAATGTCTTTCACAGGGTCATATGCAAAGATCATTGAAGTCAAAAGGAAAACCTTGCACAGACCTCTTTAATTTCTGGAACTAATTTATAGACTATTTCCACATTAAATTTCTTCTGAAAATATTTTTATGTTTATGCTGTCAAATTACTTCAGTGCCATGAAACACCTCCTTACATTCAGAAATTTCACCTTCAGATCTGCCTGACAGTAAAGGAAGAGGAATAATACAATGACAACACTTCTGTTATTACACGTAGTTTCTCCTATAAGATGTGAAGTTATTTACACCTCTGTTTTCTTTTCCTCACCTCAGTGGGCTGTTTCTTTTTCTACCTTCTTCAAGGACAGAATGTAAATAGAAGGATAACGTATTTTTTTCACACATCCAAAACATCATTCACAAAACATTTCTAAAACAAAGTTGTTCATTTTCACACTTTATTGCACAGGGAATCATTTTCATTGTAAGTTCTTTTTATTGCCTGTAAGAAGTATGGCTACAATCCATCTCTTCACAAACAATGGGAAATTTCATGCAATACAAAATATATTCATTATCTGCACAGGCCTTCTTCCTCTAATGAGTTTACAAATCTTCTTGATTCAAAGATAAACTGAATACAAAAGGTTGATTTAAGCACTTCTCTAGCTGCCAGATGATCATGCCTTTGCAAACCATATTTTGCTATTAAAGATGAGCTATTATTCATTTTTCCTTGTTCAAGAACAATTCATACAGGTTATTTCCTGGGTGTGCAATTTCTCATACTGCTCTAGACATAATCTTGGATAATTTGTACCGTGACCTTGATTTACATTTTCATATTTTCCAAACACAGAAATTGGACTTGGGGACATCTGAGGTACAGGAGTGTACCTAAAAACTAGCTCTCTGCCTGTAGATTTGCACTGCTGAATTAGATGCTTACACTGAAATAAAAAAGGGGTACATAAGGGATAATGAGACACATCCATAAGGTTAAGCAGAAGTTCCTCCAGGCAGTAAAAGTTGATGAGAAGTGTGTTTGTGACAAGCTAAATCTCTTGAACTCAAACTATGTGGTAATAGTGGGAATCAGAGCCTTACATCCCTTCTGGCTTTGAGATCAGAAGAAGATAAATTTAGCATAACAGCTAAGATCAGCATGCTGGATTTAGTGTCTTCCATATCCTCAAAGAGCTCAGTCCCACAGCTCCTTGTTTCTAACCGGTCACTAGAAACCTTCTGACAAGAAGTGGAAATGCACAGAAATAAAAGTATCAAACACAGCCATCATCCGGATGGCCTTCAGTCTGGTGGTTATAACACTCTCATCAGAGCAGGGAAGCATAGATCTAATGACAGATTTTACTAATTATCACTGAAACAGCTTTGCTATTTGTTACCAAAATTTTGTAAACTCTGGGTGCAGTCATCCCGCCAATTCCTTATCCAATAAATCCAAAAGTTCACCCTTCAGATCCACATCTCTCCAATTTGGAGATCTGGATGTTGTGTTCAACTATGTCAAATGCCTAACAGAAATCCAGTTAAATAACGTGATTTTTCTTTGTCTACTGATGCAGTTACTCCACCATAGAAGGCCACCAGACTGGTCAAGCACAATTTGCCCTTGATAAAACTGTGCTGGCTGTCTCAGATCATCTCCTTGTCTTGCATGTATCTTAACATTGCTTCCAGGGGGATTTGTTGCGTTATTTACCCAGGCAGAGATGAGGCTGTAGTTTCCTGGGTCCTCCTTTCTACCCTTTTCAAAAATTAGAATGATGATTCCCTTTCCAGTCACCAGAGACGTGACCTGACTGCCATGAATTTTGAAATATGATGGAGAGTGCCTTGGCAACTATCAGCCAGTTCCCTCATGACCCTGTATGCATGTCATCAGGCCCCATAGACTTGTATCTGTTCAGTTTCATCAATTGGTGTTGAACCTACTCTTTGCTTATATTGAGAAGGGACTTTGTTCCCCCGGACTCTGCCTAGAGTCCCAGATTGCCTCCAGTCTTAACCTTTTTAATGATTTCATCTTCACTGGTGAGCACCAGGTCCAGTAACACTTCTCGCGTTTGTTTTTCAAATACCTGGACCAGAAAGTTATCCTTGAGACACGCCGGGAGTCTTCTGGATTGTTTACAACATTCTGTGTATCTTTGCCAGCAGGTGGTTGAAGTTCCCCATCAGGATGAGAGTGTGTGAGCATGTTTCCTGCAGTTGAAGCAAGAAGGCCTAGTCAGCAGCCTTTCTTTGAAAAGTCAGCCTACAGTAGACCCCAAACACAAGGTGTCTTTTACTGGTCCAGTGATGAGCTATTTTTCAAGTGCCTGACTAATTTAAGTTTGGGTACAATATTAGGGATAAAATCAACTGTGTTTCCTTAAGTTCTTCTATAATAAGAGATGAATAGTGCCCTAAGTTTTGTTGTTATTGCTTTTGTTGTGTTGTTATTGTTTCTTGAAGTGAGTAATGTAGCACTGACATATGTCTGAGCTTCCTGATGCAGCAAAATAAAGCAGTGCAAGATATATCAAAACAGCAGCTGAGGTCTTGGAAGTGGCAGAATTAGAACAGCAGGGCTAGTAAAACAGAATCATCTCAGTGCTGCACGTGATTGCAGAGCATCATTCTAGGAAGTAGATGAGATTATGTGGCTTAGTGTTCTTCATGTCCCTGTTTGGGCACCGTTTGTGGCGTAAGGACAACACGGACACCAGGGTTCTTTTAGGATCAGTAACTGCTACCACTTTACTGATGACATAATTTCAACTCCCTCTTATTGAGGGCACAACTTCAACTCACTTATTGAGGACAGGATCCCTTCTTATACCATTCACTCTACAGCAGTACTTTTCCACTAGCTATTCATTGGTCAAAAAACTTCACCCAGCAACTGCTAACACCCAGCAACTTCCATGTCTTAACAGCCAGAGAACAAGCAGTCCCAGATAGCAAGGCTTCTTCTGAATCACCCTTCTTTGTTTCTTCTAAACTTTTTGCATTCCTCATGGCCTCATCATTAAGAGTCCGATGTTATCACCAACCATGGGGCTTGTCAAACTCCATGGCCACATTCCCACAAGATCAAGTGCCTCTGACAAAGCTGTAAATACAGGTATGTTTTCTGTAACATGTTGCTACTTCAAATGAATGTCATCTGGTAGATTCCTGTTAATTCGAAATTTCAATTCTTTTCTCTAAATGTCTTTTAGGTCAATTGGTTTAATCTTTTAAACAATAGAGTAATGTTTTTATGTGCAAAAATTTGCAAAATGAACTTTGCGAATGTATATAAAAATGTACTTCTGTATTGTTAAAAAGAGAATTATGAGAATCTTTAGTTTTGATATGCATTTCAAGCTCTATGAAGTCCTCTTTTTTTTTTTTTTTTTTTTTTTTTTTTAAATCAAAGTCCTCAATTTAAACTTCAGGAATTATGTCTCTTAGCTCTGAAAATGGATTTAGACTTTGTAACACTTCTCAAAAATTCAGTTTAACCTTGGGCACTATCTGTAATAATCTGCAACTATTTTCCAGCCTCAGGAATTCAGTATCAAAATTCTATTAAAAATCAGAAAATGTAAATTTATTTTTTTCCTTTCATAGTTACTTGAGGTTAAATTTATTAATTTAATATTTTTAATACATTGGCTACACTCTCTAACACATACTTGTATAGAGAAGAAAATAACACAAATTATAACGTTGATCTTTTTTGATAGATTTAACAGGGCCTTTGGTGGTTCTTGTTTCTACATGATGATTTTCAACATTTCATTGGTTATAGTTACTACGACAAGTTGTTCAAGTTTTACACTGACAGTTATTCACAAACATGACAGCTTAATTACTAAGTCAATTATTACTAAGTCAATACTTACTTGACTTAATTACTAAGAAAGTAATTAAACTCCTTATAAACTTTTACTCTTAGGGAATTCCCCTATTTTTTTTTTTTTTTTTTTTTGATCAAATTTAGTGCAAGCAAACTACTGGGGACTAATGTTAAGATGAAGAAAATTTCTAGAAATTAAATAAGCTTAATATTTTCTGCTAATAGTCCAATTCATGAAACCAAGAAAACATAACAACACATTTAATCATGCATACCAGAGACCAAATGATATACTTAAAAGTCAGATTTATATTTATGAAGAATATCTGGAGGACCTGATCCAGTTACTAAACTAAATTTAACTGCCATAAATGAAACAAACAAAAAAATTACTTTCCTTTAGACTTCATTACCCAAACTGTTAATTTACCTTTTGCTTAGCCTATTGAGTATTATTAAAGCTTATCCTATGAACAGTTAAGATATTAAACAGTTGAGATATTAGTGCTTATCCTATGAACAAGCTAGTCTAAAGGCTTGATGCTATCTTATTTAAGCCTGTAAAGTCAGGGATATCTAATCCATTTAGTGATGAAAGTTTTTTGGGGCAAAAAAAAATTAAAATCTTTTGTTATGCCAGAGTCTCATGTATACATAACACCTTCCTAATCAGATTTCTATCTCATTAAGGCTGTCTTCAAATGATATTTTTATAACTAAAATTAAGGTCACAGTGGTTATTCCTGGCCCTATAGAAAGCAGTAAGGATTTTTTTTTGTTTGTTTTTGTTTTTGACTTTTGTTTTGTTTTGTTTTGTTTTTTTTCATTGATTTCAGCTGCACTAGAAGTTTTCTCTCACCAGGAGCCTTACATTAATATATACATATATATGTATATATGTAATATATAAAAACAATAAATCCTAAAGGGAGTAAGAAGCTGATTAGTCACTTTTAAGAGTGATTTTTATGAGTGATTTTTGTTTCAAAAGGAAAATGCTTTCTCCAGTTTCTATTTGGGTTCATTAAGCTGCTGCTCTGCTCTTTTTCTTTAAGACAAATGGAAATTAACTTATTTGCCATGTTTCACAACAGAGACATTAAGAATGGATATTACTTTCTTTATATCGCTCAGTTCTTATATATTAAGAAAAAGAACATTCATGATTTTCCAATGTCTAAATAGGATGAGCATGTGATCAATCAAATATAACCTTTGCTCAGCCCCTGTAGGTTATTCATCATAGCTTACAATGCCTCTTTTAAAATTTATATTATAAGCTTTTTCAGGCAGGAATCCTGATTCATGTCTTCTGTTGAGTCTCTATTGCCCTTTGTGTGCTTACCATAATAATAGGGTGATAAATGATTTATGTTGTTTTCTCTGTCTCTACATTTGGATTCATAAATCAATTTTTAGATGTACTTTAATCATCCTCATGCTTTCTGTTTAT
The DNA here is from genome assembly GCF_963932015.1 of Anas acuta. Taxonomy (NCBI): domain Eukaryota; kingdom Metazoa; phylum Chordata; class Aves; order Anseriformes; family Anatidae; genus Anas; species Anas acuta. The sequence continues at coordinate 142,644,928 of NC_088980.1, forward strand.
TCTGATTGAAATCTCTTGGATTTTCTTCAGTAGTTTTTACCTGGCATCTTCACAAATATTTGAGCTAAGATTTTCCACAAACATTCAACACATGTCAACAGAAAGCAAACGTGTATTGCAAGCTTCATCCAGAAGCATACTGGAAGAACACTGCCTTAAATATGATCACTGATAGCTATGGTGTGTGCCTATAAAATGTTTAATCTTTCAAATAGCAGAGTCCAAAGGAAAACCTAATATTCTATAGCAACAGTGAAAGCTGTAGCTGACAGCTTGTCTTGCTGCAAGACACATTAGCTTTCTCCTATAAAATATTAACACATTTATCAATTTTATGATCAATAAACTGTACTTTTGAAGAACTTAGATGTTTGAAAAACATTTCATGAAATGATGAATTATTGCTCTAAATGCAGTATGTGCGTAACAACCTTAAATTCTGTACTTCTTTATGACTATAATATTATGTCATTTTTTCTGATGATTACAGAACAGTAGGACTGTCAACAAATAGGTTCTTTCCCAATAAGACACAAAAAGAATCATAGAATCATAGAATATCCTGAGTTGGAAGGGTGCCACAGGAATCACTGAGTCCAGCTCCTGGCTCCACATAGGATCAGCAAAAAAGAATCAAACCAGTCAAACCTAAAATGAAAGGTCTAAAATGAAAGGTTAGCAAAAATGAAAGGTTAAAAATTAAAGGTTAGAAAACCACCACAATTTTGTTAATAGGATTAAATTAATTTGTTTTTATCTGTTTGAATATTTGAATGGCACATAAATCTTTCCCTTGTCCTCTGTGAAAGGGATACATTTCACACATAAATGTAAGGTCATACCTGTCCTACTAGTATTGGAGTCTCTCACATATCAGTGAAGTAGTACTGATACTGACATAGGAAAGCTGTGGGCTTTAATTCATTCCCCATGAGTAAAAAGAAGAAGAAAAAAAAAAAAAAAAAAAAGCAACAAAAAGCATTTGTGATAAATGCAAGTCTTTCCAGTGTAACTGTTTGACATTGTCATAGCATAAATATATTGGTTGCATACCACACCTTCTCAGGGTGTCTTGACCCCTATTTCTGTATTGACACAGATGTACTAAAGAAAGACTGGGAGCTGTAAGATAATCATGGCGTCAAATGCACTCCTTTCCCAACATTTCTAGCATTTCTTAGCACAACCAGTAGACATCCTAATTTAGCATCATTACCTCCACCAATGGTAACATGAAGTTTATCCAGAGTTTTGATTATTTATAGACACCTAATATCTTTTTGAAATTCAAATATATTCACCAATTCACAATTCACTAACTGCAAAATTTGTGCTCTGCAGAGAGTCACGAAATGTTAAGTAAGCTAAAAAGACCTCTAAATCTTTGTGTGTACTGGCAGGTCATGTGCTTTGACATAGAATAAAAACTTCCATTTTGAAAATGAGGGAACACTTGCATTTTGAACAATGAGGAAAAGTCAAAATTACCATTATTTATTGTAGGCAACTGTTAATACTTACTGAAAAAAAGGGATGTGAAAGCCTTGAAATTCAGCTCACCCTGTCTGTAAGCAAGTGCCAATTCCTCATGCTGCTAGCAATCTTTTTCTGATCAGCTGCTATTCTACCAGATGACAGCTCTCTCAATATTGCTTTTGCTTCCCCAAAACATCTTTTTCTATGTCTCAGCTGATTTTCTTTTAAGGAGAGTGAATGTGTAGTCTTTCGTGCGTCTACTGAAAAGATCTTTGAAAAGTATAGCCATACAAAGATATTATTGATGTAACACTTGTGTGTGTCTTTGCCAGATATGCGGCACAACTTGATTTCTTCTCAGAGGATGTTTCTTCGTGTTTTTTTTTTTGTTGTTGTTGTTTGTTTGTTTGTTTGTTTGTTTTTGTTTTTTATCTATACTAAATTTTCATCCTCTCACTTTAGTCCTCTGTTTCTTTTAAACTTTTCCTCTGCATTTCCTTTCAAATTCTTGTGCCACTGTAAAGAGCTGATCCAGATCCAGTTGAATCACTGGGGAATTTCTCCATGGACTTTGGTAGTCTTTCTTTCTGGCCTTTTCTTTCCATTTTCTATTCCAATCCAGCTTCAGTTTATCTTTCTTAATGCATCAAATCATAAATTGTCCGGTTAAATATGTTGCAGGCAAGCTGCATGTCATTAGAGACTTGAAATGGCAGTGGAGATTGGAAATAAAAAACAAACAAATAAAATAAAATAAAATAAAATAAAATAAAATAAAATAAAATAAAATAAAATAAAATAAAATAAAATAAAATAAAATGTCTAAAATGTTTTTTGCTTCTCTATAATGCAAATGTTTCTAATATTTCACTGACAATGTAAAATGGTTCAATGTCATGTTCTGTGGAAAACTGTTTCTGATACAAGCCAGGACGCTGTTGGCCTTCTTGGCCACCTGAGCACACTGCTGGCTCATATTCAGCCGACTATCCACCAGTACTCCCAGGTCCTTCTCTTCCTGGCAGCTTTCCGACCACTCATCTCCCAGTCTGTAGCTCTGTTTGGGGTTATTGCGCCCCAGGTGCAGGACCCGGCACTTGGCCTTGTTGAACTTCATGCAGTTGGCCTCAGCCCATCGGTCCAGCCTATCCAGATCCTCCTGCAGAACCTTCCTACCCTTGAGCAGATTGACACATGCACCTAACATGGTGTCATCTGCAAAATTACTGAGGGTGCACTCGATCCGCTCATCCAGATCACTGAAAAAGATATTAAAGAGAACTGGCCCTGATACTGGGCCCTGGGGGACTCCACTAGCGACCAGCCTCCAACTGGATTTAATTCCATTCACCAGGACTCTTTGGGCCTGGCTATCCAGACAGTTTTTAACCAATGAAGCGTACTCCAGTCCAAGCCATGAGCAGCCAGTTTCTTCAGGAGAATGTTGTAGAAAATGATGTCAAAAGTCTTACTGAAATCAAGGTTGACCACATCCACAGCCTTTCCCTCATCCACTAAGCAAATCACTTTGTCATAGAAGGAGATCATGTTCGTCAAGTAAACCCATGCTGACTGGGCCTGATCACCTGGTTGCCCTGCAAGTGCCATGTGATGACATTCAATATAATCTGCTCCATGAACTTCCCTGGCACTGAAGTCAAATGAACAGGGTTTTACAGGGTTCATTCTCAGCTCAAATACTTCTGTGTGTATCATGGTGCATAGAAGGGTAGTAGAGAAAAAATGTGAGAACACAATTGGAGCAAATATAAAAGTGATATTTCTCCCTTTTGATGCCAGTTTCCATTTGCGATGGAGTAAAGCAACCATGAAATCAAATCCTGAGTTTCCTTATCATTTCATATTACGGTCCACTGAGATCTGCTGACCTATAGTTCATCACTGGCGAGAATTATTTATCTGAAATGAGGTTCTAAATGAAGTGTTGTTTTGCTGAGGTAGAACTTATAATTATTTGCTTGATTTAATAATACATAAAATAATATGAGGATATGTAGAACTGGAACATATTGTTTGTGATTTTGTATTATCTTTTATTCCCTTAGGAGCTCTAGAATTTTGAATTTTAGAATTTTAGATTGGATTTTTAGATTTTGGAGCTCTAGAAGCCTTCTGGATCAAATATTCCTTAATTCCCATTTACTTGGTCGTA